>NC_142869.1:48663500-48816166 GCF_051225735.1 Oryctolagus cuniculus | reverse complement strand
TAAATAAAATGCTTCAATAGGTATAAGCAATAAGTGTAGAAGGAAATGCTGCCAACTCTACAGTAATAATTACTTTAGATAAAAATCACCAATGATTGCCAAGATTGGCAGGTAAATGCAGGATGAGAAGCAGAATGCTTGCATGGCCTAACGTGACACGTGTTATTTAAGGGAAAAATATTACAGGTATAGTGCAGAAATCTGGCAGAACCAACCTGATCTACAATGCCCAATAATGGAACAAATTGCCCCCTCCTGATACGATGCTATCAGAAGGACATGGGTTGCTTTTGTAGTGTCCTTATGAAAGGACAACACCTAACTTAGTGGTTCACTGGAAAGGATTCCTTCCCACACCGAGGACACGTTGGAAAAGGTCTGGAGATGTGTTAGATCCTCAGAAGTGGAAGAGCGCCATTGGCACCGACTGGGTAAAGGCCAAGGAAACAGCTTCACTCACTAGGAACGCAACGCAGCAGACAACTTCCTGCAGCCAAGGACCCTCTTGCTCCAAATGTCCGTGGGACCAAAGTGGAGAAACCTGAGCTAAACTTAATCATGAGGAATCATTGCATAAACTCAAGTTGTTGACTGTCTATGAAATAACTGGCTAACACATTTCAAAAAAATGAATAAGGAAAATGGGAACTGTTCAAAATTGAAGGAGGCCAGAGACCAACAACTCACTGCACTGTGTGAGTTTGTTTGAACTGAGTCCTGGATGAGAAAAAGGACCTTAATGGAACCGACAAAATGTGAATGAGATCTGTAGTTAAGATGACAGAGTTCTATCAGCACGAATGGCCTGGTTTGGATAACGGTGTGATGAATGTGTGACACATTAATATTTGCAGGCACTAAACACACAGTATAGCCAGGAATTCTCTGTATTTTTTTATAGTTTTTTTGCCAGCCTGAAATTTTTTCAAAATGACAGTTTTTAAATGCAAAATATTTTTAAAATAAAAGGAAAATGAAATTAAGAAATACAAAATTTGAAAGAACATGGTAAATATTCGAGACAGGCAAAGAATATTGAATATATGGATAATTTGAGACATTTGAAGACAAATATTGGAAGAACACACTACCTATTATGAAACTATTGACCCAGAAAGACCAACACCAAGATATATTCTAGTAAACTCAATCAGCTATATTTAAAAAAATTTTTTTAAATTTATTTTATTTGAAAAGGCAAAGAAACAGAGAAGAGAAACAAGAGATAGCCCAGAACAACCAGGGCTGGGTCAGGCCAAAACCTGAAGCCAGAAACTCAATCTGGGTTTCCTAAATCAGTGGCAGTAACCCAATTGCTTGAGCCTCAACCCCTGCTTCCCAGGTGTACTTTAGCAGGAAGCTGCAATCAGGAGCAGAGCTGAGACTCAAATCCAGGGACTCCAATACAGGATGTGATTGTTCCTAGCAGTATCTTAATCACTGCACCAAACCCCACCCTTCCCTCGACTCTAAATGAAAATACCCTGTGAGTATCTAGACAAACATAGTGCCTAGTTTATATAGAAAAGTTATTATGTTCTTTGACACCAATGCTCTATGTAAGAGAAACATGTCTTATATTCTCAAAGTAATAAGTGTGAGCCAAAGATTTTATACCCAGAAAAACTTACAACAGGCACAGATAGAATTCAAAGGAATATTGTTCCCAGGAGCCCTTCCTGAGAAATCCAGTAAATGAGCTTCAGGTTACAAAATAACTAGATAGATACTGACTGACATAAGGATTGTCAGTATTATGTATCTAGGTTCCCTAGAGCTAACACGAAATGAAGGAGGAGAAAGAATGCTTAAAGCTGTATTATCTGATAATGTAGATATACAACTATTTAAAAGGGAGGGGACAGAAACATTTCATTGATCATATTGCCATGAGACTGAATGTTGATATGCTGAGACTGTTGTGTGTATAACATGGGAGAAAACAAATGAGTAGTCATGTGGTATTCAATTCTATCATTTCCTCTGTCCTTGAGAACCAGGGTTTCTTATATGGAAGACAGGTGGTACTAAAGTAGAAGAAAAGAAATTAAATGAAAGATCTGTGGTTTCAAAACTGAAATGGCAGTATCAGTACAAGCCCATGAGGTACTTTATTTTATACTGCCCAGACTGTGACCTTGCAGTGCTGTTCCTCAATGCAAAGGACCACATCCCTTTGGAGAAATGAGTGATTCCAGGTAAAAGGCAGGGAACGAACAGAAGGCCCTTGAATCTTGTCCTATGAGGTGCCGAGGAAGCTGTCGAAGATGACTGGGATCACGCCCAAGGCACTCAGCAGTCATCTTTACGAGACTCCCACTGGCTAAAGATGGAACATATGAGTTAGTAGAGATAACTGCTTTGGGTTGAAATACATCAAATATGTTTAAATCCATGATTTCATAATAATGAAATAATAATGAAAAGCTATTATTAGTTTCAGAGGACAAAAGGAAACCAAATGATTATCTTAAAAATTGGTAAATAGAGCAGAAGAATCAAGCATTTATCCTCCGTTTCTCCTGTGAACGGTATCATTGTATAACTAAATAATGAATAAGGGGAAATGTCTCTTTATGAAGAAGCGATAGAATAGCACCACTTTAAAGTGTAAATGAGTGGTGACAGGCATTAAACATCAACAATGTCTAAAAGTGCAGAGAGACAACCAAATATTATGTGCTACTCTCATCTTCAAAAACACCATTAATAGATGTGCCCAGAGGATGAGACCGGAGTCTGACCCTGTCCGTGAATTCAGTTTCCAATTTGCAGGAATGCGAGACACCAGGAGGAACAAGCTAAGACAGAAGTTTACTGATGGGGAAGGGAGAGGTGTGGTTGGTTCTGGGTACATTGAGGGGGCTTCAGGGTGGCTGGTGAAGTCCTGTTTCATGACCTTGAAGGTGTTTGCCTTATAGTAATTCAATAAGCCACACATTTAATTTGTGTGCTTTTCTGCAACAGTGTTTTATTCTACAATAAAAATGCAAAGATGAAGAAGAAAAAGGCAAAACAGCCAAAGGTTTGAGTAAATCTTTCCACAGCTGTTTAATTTGGGAAGGCGATGTCTCACAGAGGTCATGGGTTCATTTGACATAGAAAACTTACTTCTAGGGGACTTGGGGTTAAGTTTCCTCCAATTTATTGTAACCTCTTATGAGCATGAGGTTTATTTTTAAAAAACAAGTAAACAAAACAGTGATAAGCTTTGTCCCTTGGCCTCCCAGAAGTGGTGAGAAAATAGAGTTATGTGTTTTCTCTTGCAAAGGCATTGCTTAATATTACCTAAAACATTTTTGTAATTTATCAAGGCAATAAATTTCTATGAATCAGTTAGGCGCCATGCTAAGGTACATGACTCTGTATTGTTTACCTATGCCACCTATTAATTCATATCACCAAGGTGGAATCTCTGGGACATGTTAGCACTTGCATGGTAGCCACATGGAGATGGTGCCCTGCATACTGAAGATACTCAATAAATTCTTGTTTCATAAAACTTGACTGAATATGTTAGACAGAGGACCATATTGAACTGCTTCATGTGCATGTAAATAGCAAATCCAGACTGTGGATTTACACACTGTTTATAGGTTTCCAGAAAGAATGTCCCGGAATTCAGTCTTCTATGTTAATTCCCTGCATCATCCATGACTTTAAATAAATTGATGACTGCCAAATTTTATCTGCCATACAGATCCGTCCTCTGAAAAAAATATATATGGCCTGCTGCAATTCCTACTTGGGTCCGTAACAGCCATTTCAAATTTTTTACATACAAAACCAAATTTCTGCTCTCCATCTGCACAAACCTTGGCCATCTGCAAAGTTTTTTGCATCCTAATAAATGGTTACTTCTTCCTTCCCAGTGCTGTGGTCCCAAAGTTTGGAGTTAGGCATGTGTCTCTGTCTTTCAAACATGAATTCAGAGCAGATGAAACATCTCTCTCTCTCTCTCCTTCCCCATCACTATGCCTTTGAAATAAACAACAACAACAAAAACCTTCAAATCAGGGATCCAAGATGGCTGAATAAGATATAACTAACTTAAGCTGCTCTGGGATATGAAGAGAAAAAAAGGAAAGAGTACATTTCCAGGAGTCTGATGGAAATTATTGGTGAAGGAAAAATCACCAACAAAGACTCTGTGGGACAGGAGGTGAGAACACAGAGATGATGCAACAGCCAACTGCACGGTGCAGCCAGCTGCGAGCCGCCATCTTACCACATCAGGGTAGGAGGAAACTGCCGCGTGCTGTGCTGCCCGTTGTTCTAGCTGAGAGGGAATTGCACAGTCACCCACTGACTTTTACAGCAGCCTGGGGAGCTGACTGCGGTCTGAGCAACTGCTGGGCTTGGAGCAGGAAAGCCACATTGCTTGCCTCCCCTCTCCTCCCCGACCTGTGCAGAGAGCCATTCTCAGTGGTGAAAAGTTGCACAGTGCACCTCTCTCTGTTCTTCATCAGCATCAGAGAGTCAGGGCAATGTGTGGGGCAAAGACTAGGTCTCCTGGATCCTATAATCAGGGGAGTTTTGGGGCATTAGCCTCAGAACCACACTCACATGTTCTACGTGAGGCAGGGGGATTCACCTTAGCTTCTGGGGGCTATCACCAGAAGCAGCCCATTAAAAAAAAAACCTGCTCCCACCCTGGCAGATCTGGGTAATGACCCCACTATAGCCTGCAACACCAGGACTCTAACAATTCATTCTAAATTTCTCAATGCCACTGGACTCTACCCACTGAATATAGGGTAGAACCTACCTGTATTCCATCTCTCTGTACTCACATCCTCTAGAGTAAAATCTCCTGTATGTCTTTTAGTCACCCTGTAGGACGGGAACAGGGTTCAGGTCACAAGGACTAGGGCTTTTGGTATTAGCAACTGGACTCTCCTGGCAGGACCTGAGGAAGGGTCCACAGTAATTGGTGCCCCAAGTCCCAGCATCTCCAGGCTTGCCAGTAGCACAAGGGAGCAGCCACCCATGACTCCCTCAGCACCAAGAACAAGGCTTTGGCTATCATTTTCACCAGGGGACTTACACCAAAATCTCTGTGGACCAAAGATACACACCCAAGGAAACCCTAATTCATCCCAAAGCCACATTTCTATCACTATGAGCCACAGCAGACCAGTCCACTGGGTCACCTATAGTACAGCTGACGTTGATTAAGACAAAACAAATCACTCAGACTGCACTCCTGGACTCAGTTAGAACCCAAGGCAAAGCACCAAGTGATACCCTGCATCCCAGCTAACCCATAAGCTCTTTCACAATAAAATCTACTCCATAAAGAAGAAGGAACGAGTATACCAGATGCACAGACATCATTTCAGGGACACAGGAGACATGAAGAAGGTAGAATGATGCCTTCAAAAGAACACAATACTCCAGAATTAGATTCCGAACTGAAGGAAAGCTATACGACAGGTGTAGGATTCAAAATAAGGATTGTAATGAAACTCAACAAGATGCAAGAGAATACAGATAAAGAAATGAAGACATCAATGAATGACGTGATTAAAAATATTACCAAGGAGATAGAACTCATTAAGAACAAAATAGAAATTTGGGAGATGAAATCTTCAATCAGGGAAATAGACCATCCAAGTGAAAGCCTTGATAGCAGAATAGAGCAAGTGGAGGAAAGAATTTCTGACCTCAAGGACAAGAATTTTGAAATAACCCATTCAGACAAGAATAAAGAGATAAAAAGAATGAAGAAAGTCTATGCAAAATATGGAATACCATTAAATGACTGAATATTCCTATTTTAGGTATTCCTGAAGGAGAAGAAAAAAGAAAAAGGCATTGAGAACCCGTTAAATGAAATAATAGTTGAAAATTTCTCAGGCCTTGAAAGAGACATGGACATCCAGATACAAGGAACTCAAAGAACCCCAAGAAGACTGAACCTAAAAAGTTTTTCTCCAAGGAATATTGTTGTCACATTGTCAAAAGTTAACAACAAGGAGAGAATCCCAAAGGCAGTAAAGAGAAAAGTGTCAAGTTACATATAAAGGAAAACCAATTAGATTAACATCAGATTTCTTAGCAGAAACCCTGCAGGCCAGAAGAGGGTGGGATGATATACTCAAGGTCTTAAAAGATAAAAACTTCCAACCAAGAATATTATATGCAGTGGAGCTATCCTTTAAAAGTGAAAGAGAAATAAAGTGTTTTCCAGATAAGCAAAAACTAAGAGAATTTACACCATAAGACGAGCCTTAAAAGAATTTCTGAAGGGCATCCTGCATTAGAAATAAAAATGAAAACACCTAACACCAGCAAATTCACTTAACAGAGCAGGTAGAATCATTATCCAATCAACAAAATGACAGGTCTTAGTTCTTATCTATTAATACTAACCTTGAATGCAAATAGATTATTTTTACCAACCAAAACACTTAAATTGGCTGGGTGGATTAAAACACCATGATCCCTGGGCCGGCGCCGTGGCTCACTTAGTTAATCCTCCACCTGCGGTGCCAGCATCCCATAAGGGTGCCGGGTGCTAGTCCCGATTGCTCTTCTTCCAGTCCAGCTCTCTGCTGTGGCCCAGGAGGGCAGTGGAGGATGACCCAAGTGCTTGGGCCCCTGTACCCACATGGGAGACCAGGAGGAAGCACCTGGCTCCTGGCTTTGGATCGGTGCAGCGCCGGCCATTGTGGCCATTTGGGGAGTGAACCAACAGAAGGAAGACCTTTCTCTTTGTCTCTCTCTCTCACCATCTATAACTCTACCTGTCAAATAAATAAATAAATAAATAAATAAATAAATAAATACCATGACCCCACTATATGCTGCCTACAAGAAACTCACTTCACAAAGATACACACAGACTGAAGGTGAAGGTTTGGAAAAAGATATACCAGGCAGATGAAAACCAAAAGCTAGCAGACATAGCTATCTTGATATCAGGTAAAACAGACTTTAAAAACAAAAATTGTAAAAAGGAGATAACGAAGGACATTGTATTTTGATAAAAGGTTCAATTCAGCAAAAAGACAACGGTCATAAATGTATATGTACCCAATACAAGATCACTTAGATACATACAGCAAATACTATTAAATGTATGGAGAGAGACAGACCCCAACATAACAGCAGTGGGTTACTTTAACACCCCACTCTCATCAATGGACAGGTCATTCAAACCAATAAAACAAACAAACAAACAAACAAATATCAGAGGGGCCAGCACTGCCGCATAGTAGGCTAAGCCTCTGCCTGTCTCCCTTATGGGTGCTGGTTCGTGTCCTGGCTGCTCCTCTTCAGCTCCAGCTCTCTGCATATGGCCTGGAAAGCAGTGGAAGATGGCCCAAGTCCTTGGGCCTCTGCACCCATGTGGGAGACCCAGAAGAAGCTCCTGTCTCCTGGCTTAGGATTGGCACAGCTCTGCCATTTGCAGCCATCTGGGGAGTGAAGCAGAGGATGGAAGGCCTCTTTCTCTCTGCCTCTACTTCTCTGTAACTCTGCCTTTCAAATAAATATATAAATCTTTTTAAGAAAAAAAAATTCTTCACGTGAGCCACAGCGCTGGCTCCTTCGTTAATCCTCCACCTGTGGCGCTGGCATCCCATATGGGCACCGGTTCTAGTCCTGGTTGCTCCTCTTCCAGTCCAACTCTCTGCTGTGGCCCGGGAAGGCAGTGGAGGATGGCCCAAGTGCTTGGGCCCTGCATCTGCATGGGAGACCAGGAAGAAGCACCTGGCTCCTGGCTTCAGATCGGTGCAGTGCCGGCCATAGCGGCCATTTGGGAAGTGAACCATCGGAAGTAAGACCTTTCTCTGTCTCTCTCTCTCACCCTGTCTATAACTCTACCTGTCAAATAAATAAAAAATAATAAAATAATTATTGAAATAAATGAAAACAACATATCAAAACCTATGAGATACAGCAAAAGCAGTATTAAGAGATAAGTTTGTAGTATTAAGTGCTTACTTTAAAAAAAGAAAAATGTCAGGGCCGGCTCTGTGGCATGGCGGGTAAAGCCGCTGTCTACAGTGCCGGCACCCCATATGGGTGTCAGTTCGAGTCCCGGCTGCTCTACTTCTGATACAGCTCTCTGCTATGGCCTTGGAAAGCAGTAGAAGATGGCTCAAGTCCTTGGGGCCCTGCACCCACGTGGAAGACCCAGAGGAAGCTCCTGACTCCTGGCTTCTGATTGGCACAGCCCCAGCCATTGCAGCCATCTGGGGAGTGAGCCAGCAGATGGAAGACCTCTCTCCCTCTCTCTCTCTGCCTCTGCCTCTCTGTAACTCTCCCTCCCTCCCCTCCCCTCCCCCCTCTCCCTTTCTCTCTCTCTCTCTCTCTCTCATATGATCATCTCAATAGATGCAGAGAAAGCATTTGATAAGACTCAGCACCCCTACATGATAAAAACCCTCTACAAATGAGGTATAGAAGAACATTGCTCAAAGTGATAAAGGCTTTTTATCACAAACCAACAGCCTATATCATATTGAATGGAGAAAACAGGAAAGCATTTTCCCCTCAAATCTGGAACAAAACAAGGATGTCCACTTTCGCTCCTCTGATTCAACATAGTACTAGAAGTTTTAGCAAGAGCAACTAGGAAGGAGAAAGAAATAAAGGGCATCAAAATTGGAAAAGAAGCAAATTATCCATGTTTGCAGATGACATGATGTTGAACATCACAAAACCTGAACACTCTACCAAAAAGCTATTAGAATTGATAAACCAAGTCAGTAATGTTGCAGGTGACAAGATAAACATACAAAAAATAGTACCTTTTGTGTATGCAAATGATGAATTCACAAAAAGAGAAATCAAGAAAGAAACTCATTCACAATAACTATACACACACACAAAAAAATATTTAGGAATAAATTTAACCAAAGAAGTGAAATATCCCTACAGTGAAAATTACCAAACATTGAGGAAAGAAATCATCAAGGACACAAAAAAATGGAAAGATATTCCTTGGTCATGTATCAGAAGAATCAATATCATTAAAATGTCTAGACTACTTAAAGCAATCTACAGATTCAATACAATCCCTATTTAAATACCAATGCCCTTCTTCACAGATTTAGAAAAGTTCACAGAATTATTAAAATTCATATGGAATCACAAAAGAGCCAGAATAGCCAAAGTGATACTGAACAAGAAAAGTCAAGCTGGAGGCAGCACAATACTTGACTTCAAAGCATACTACAAAGCTACAGTAATTAAAGCAGTATGTTACTGGCATAAAATCTGACACTTAGATCAATGGAACAGAATAGAGAACCCAGAAATTAGTTCATTTTTTTTTTTTTGACAGGCAGAGTGGACAGTGAGAGAGAGAGACAGAGAGAAAGGTCCTCCTTTTGCTGTTGGTTCACCCTCCAATGGCCACCACGGCCGGTGTGCTGCGGCCGGCGCACCGCAAAGAGCCGAAGGCAGGAGCCAGGTGCTTTTCCTGGTCTCCCATGGGGTGCAGGGCCCAAGCACCTGGGCCATCCTCCACTGCACTCCCTGGCCACAGCAGAGAGCTGGTCTGGAAGAGGGGCAACCGGGACAGAATCCGGCGCCCCGACCAGGACTAGAACCCAGGGTGCTGGCGCTGCAAGGTGGAGGATTAGCCTATTCAGCCACAGCACCGGCCCAGAAATTAGTTCACATACATACAGCCAACTGATTTTTCACAAACAATACTCAGATCATACAGGATAAGGATTATTTAATAAATGGTGCTGACAAAAAACTGGATATATGCATGTAGAAACATAAAATTAGATTCATACCTCTCACCACATACAAAAATTAACTCAAGATGGATCAAAACCTAAATTTAAGACCTGAGACTATGAAGTTGCTGGAAGAAAATGTAGGGGAAGCATTCCAAGACACTGATGTAGGGGATGACTTCTTGGACAAGACACCCAAAGCACATGCAACAAAAGCAAAACTAAACAAATGGGACCATATCAAACTCAGAAACTTTTGCACAGCAAAGGTAATGATTAATAGAGTGAAGAGACATCCAACAGGATGGGAAAACATAATTTTAAATTACATATCTGACAAAGGATTAATATCCCAAATATATCAGAAACTTAAAAAGCTCAAAAACAACCACCACCAATCCAGTTGAGTAATGGGCAAAGGACTTCAATAGACAGTTCTCAGAAGAAGAAATATAAATGGCCAACATACATATGCAACAATGCTTAATATCACTAGCCATCAGGGAAATAAAAATTAAAACCACAATGCAACACCACCTCACCCATGTCAGAATGGCTAAAATCCAAAACAAATGTTGGCAAGGATGTGAACAAACTAGAACACTTATACACTGTTGGTGCAGCCACTGTGGAAAACAATATGGAGATTTTTTTTTTAATAACTAGAACTAGACTTGCCATATGATCCAGCAACCCCACTACTGGGCATATACCCAAAAGACTTGAACACAATGTATCAAGGAGATATTTGTTTATAGAGACACTGTTCACAAGAGCCAAAATTTGGAATCAACCAAGGTGTTCATCATCAGATGAACGGACAAGGAAAATTGGTATACATACACAACAGACTATTATTCAGCTATATATTAAAAAAATAAAATTCTACCATTCACAGCCAAATGGACACAACTGGAGGACATCATGTTGAATAACATAAGCCAGACCCAGAAAGACAAATACCACATGTTCTTCCTTATATGTGGGAGCTAAAATTTAAACACACACAAAAGAAATGTTTGTGTCTATCAGTATTGCTCAAAATATAGTTTTACAAAACTTTGTTTTATACCTTTGTCAAACCAATGTTTAAGAATGTTATACTACTGTAGTTTAATGCTCTGTTATTACTTTAAAATTTACTGTGTATGGGTGAAATAGTCATTTTTTCATTCAATTATTGTTTATATCCATTGTCTATATTTCCACTAAGGGTATTTTTGCTTTTTATTCATTAAACTTCTTAGTCGGTGAAGTACTAAGCCTTTTTACTATAACTGAAATTTAAAATGTTATCTCAAAAACTAAAAAAAGATAGGAAAGGGAGAAAGAAGAAGAATTGAGGGGCTGGGGAAGGGAGGAAGAAAATATCACTTTCTTAGAATTGTATCTGCAAATGACATTGAATCTGTTAAAAACTAATTAAAATTTTTAAAAATTAAAAAAATACATAAAAACATGAATTCATCCTGATACTCCCAATTCCAATTTAGGATCCATTCTAGTCTTCACCATTTCAATATTTGAAACAGGTTCCTTCAATGGTGAAAAAACTGACTCCCATTGTCATATATATATGTGTGTATATGATTGTATATATCTATATATATATTGATACTCATTTGTTCAGAGTAATTTCAGCATTGATAGCTCATTTTCCCACAATAAGCCTGTTTCCTAACTAGAATATAATATTTCATGGGTATTTATGAAGGCAAAATTTATATACAATAAGATTAAATGGTCTTAACTATATTACATAATGAGTTTTGATCTGTGTGTATATCATCCAAATCAAACCCTATAATACCACTGTCACCCAGAAAGTTCCTAATGAGCCCTTCGAGGCAATGCACCCTTCCTGCATTAGCACACACTGTGCTGAAGTTCAAGACCATAAATTAGCTTGCTTGTTTCAAAGTAAGAGAGAAAGAATCATCAGGTACATATCTTCTGTATCTGGTTTTGCTGTGGAGTACATCCATGCTGCCCCATGTATCACTTCTATAGTGTAGAAAGTTCTTCTATAACTAGGAAGTTTAGGGTGGGAATAGGTCTAACTTTAAAAAGCTGTCCGTTTTTCCCAAGCTTTTGCACATCTTTCATTGCATCAGTCATGTATAAGTGCTGCCGCAGCAGGGCCAGTGCTATGGTGCTGGGGTTAAGTCATGGCACGCGACACAGCATCCCATACTGGAGAGCCAGGTTGAGTCCTGGCTGCTCTGCTTCTGCTCCAGCTCCCAGCTAATGTGCCTGAGAAAGCAGTGAGTCCTGGCTGCTCTTCTTGTGATCTGGTGAAATACATCTAATGGTCTAGCTGCTCTGCAATTGCTGCAAAGGGAGTAAAATTCCCAACTCTAAGAATATTTCTCTTCCTTTAGTTCTGTGAGTTTTTGCTTCATGTACTTCAGAGTTTGTTAGGTTCATACTTTTTAAAAATATTCTTTTATTTTTGAAAGAGTTACAATGAGACAGAGGAGAGAGAGAGAGAGAGAGAGAGAGAGTTAGAGATAGAGAGAGAGAGAGAATATATCTTCCATTCATTGGTTCACTCCCCAAATAGCCACAACAGTCAGCACTGGGCCAGTCCAAATCTAGGAGCCAGTAGTTTCATCCAGGTCTCCCATATGGGTGGCAGTGGCCGAAGCACTTGGGCCACCTGCTGCTGCTGCTTTCCTAGGCCATTAGCAGGGAGCTGGACCAGAAGTGGAGTAGCCAGGACAAGAACCAGCACTCATATTGGAGTCTGGCGTCCCAGTGGCAGCTTGACCCGCAATGGCACAGCGCTGGTCCCTGGGTGCACACATGTTAATGACTATGTCTTCCTGGACACTTTGTTTTATTATTACGAGAAGTCTTTGTCTAATACAACTACTCCAACTTTTTCTTAAAAGAAAATACAAGATTTGAAAGTCAGAATTACGGGGGGTGGGGAGAGAGAGAGAGATCGATCGATCGATCGATCTTCATTTACTGGTTTACTCCCTAGATGGCTGCAACAGCCAGGGCTGGGCCAGGCTGAAGCCAGGAGCTTCACCCTGGTCTCCCAAGTAGGTACAGGGGCCCATATTGCGCCATCTTTTGCTGCTTTCCCAGGGACATTATCGGAAAGCTGCCTTGGAATTGGAGTAGCCAGGACTTGAACCACTGCCCCATGAGATGCTGGTGCTGCAGATGGATGTTTCACTCTTACACCATAGCATTCGCCCCTCCAGCTTTCTTATACTCACAGGTTACGTAGTCTACATTTTCCTACCCTTTTACTTTCAGCTTCTCTGGCTCTTTGTGTAAAGTGTGTCTTTCATAAAGGAGCACAGAGTGCTCTTCTTCCAGATGTACACCTTGTTCACTGCACCAGCTTCAGAACTTGACTCAAATGTCACCTCCTCAGAGAGGCCTTCCCAGAATCTTCCATTTATAGTGCACCACCTAGGCAGACACCCACCACTACCATCACTACCACCCTGCGTTCCTTATCTCTTTCCCTTGTCTTTGTTGTCTTCTTCTTACCACTACCTAGCATATTATCAATTTATTATTTGACTGCCTAAGTCTATTGGGGAAAAAAAAAGCTGTATGAGGGCACGAGTTGTTATTTTATTTATTGCTTTGTCCTCACTGCCAGAAGGGTTAGGAGATACCAGTGGACATTTCTGGAAAGACTGAATAAATTTGGATCATCCCTCATTGTCAGGTTAGTAAATTCTACCAAAGAGCTTGAGGCCTCTTAATTAGGGGGCAGGAGAAAAGATAGGTCTACCAAACTCTTACTGTAAGATAAATCTATATTTTGTTTTATAAAGAATATTTGAAGGGTAAATTTAGAGAGAGAGAGAGAGAGGGAGAGACAAAGAGAGGTCTTCCATCTGTTTTTTCTCTCCCCAAGTGGCCACAATGGCCCAGGCTGGGCCAGGCCAAAGACAGGGGCCTGGAACTCTTTCCAGGTCTCCCATGTGGGTAGCAGAACCTCAAATACTTGGATCTCTTGTGCTGCTTTACCAGGCACATTAGCAGGGTGCTGGATTAGAAGTGGAGCAGCAGGGACTCAAACCAGTGCTCATATTGGATGCCAGCATCACAGGCAGTGGTTTAAACTGCTGTGCCGCAACTCTGGCCCCAAACCTATGTCTCTTTTTGTCCCAGAGATGGAGACCAGCATAACCAGCTTCATTCCACCATCCAGTTCTGGATTTACTTGTTAGTTTAAACATAGTATAGTACACATGTGCTTTGGCATTGGACAAAAAGCATCCTGAACATTATTAGCTGCGTGGCTTTGTGTTATTTGAGAACTCCAAGCTTCAATTTCCTCATCTGGAGAGGAACATATTGGTCGTTATCCAAGGTAATTGTTCAGAATTAGTAAAGTTGAGTGTGACAGAAAAATCCCAAATAACAGAGACTCAAACACGATAGAAGTTTTTAGTTTCTCATGTGTAAGTGCGGAGGTTGGTCCAGAGTGGCTGACACCCCATGTTGATAAGGCCCAAGGTTCCTCTTATGATTCTGTCCTTAGGAACCGTCATGCCCAAGGTCTCCTGAAATTCCTGTGGTTACTTTTGGTCCAGCTACTCGGTCTGCTGTTCAGATAGCAGCAAGGAGAACAGAAGCACAGAATATAGGCTCTCAAAATCCCCTAAAAGGGGGCCTAAGTAGTGGCATAGAGGGTTCATCCACCACTTGCAGCCCATGTAAGAGTGCTGGTTTGAGTCCTGGCTGCTCCACTTCCAATCCAGCTTTTTGCCAATGTGCCTGGAAAGGAAGCATAAGATGACCCAAGTACTTGGGTCCCTGCCACCCCTATGGGAGACCAGGATAGAGTTTTTGGCTTCTAGCTTTGACCTGGCCCATACCTGGCTAATGCAGTCATTTGGAGAGTGAACCAGTAAATGGAATATCTTTCTGTCTATTTATTTGAAAGGCAGAATAAATTTTTTTAAAAAATTGTTTAAAAAAGTCTACCCCCAAGCATTTATCACAGCAACTCAATAACCAGAACTTAGATAAAAGGCCTCAAAAGTGGTGGTTGGAAAATGTGTGTTTATTTTCCGTGGCTATCAGCCAGTTGAAAGTTTTATTACCATAGAAGAATGAACATGAGGGGCCAAACAGTAGCTTTCCACTCTGGTTAACTGGAAAGATTAAATGTCTACTAGATTCATGATATCTAGAAAGCACTTGAACTATCAGCTATCTTCTTCCTTCTTCAGCACTGAATCATCTCTTGGCCTTCCCTTTTCAGGAAAACAAACTGACGTTCTTCAGTCCTTCTCTTCTGGCTCTGGTTTCTTACTCATTTCTGCTGTGCTTTCCTAAATCATCTCAGTCTTTCCTGTTACAGGTAGAGAGAAGTTTCATCAATCAATCAAAGCAGGAGGGGTACAGGTGATGCCAGCCTTGGTGGGCCGGTCCATCAGTAGCAGGTTCCCTAGCAACAAAACCATCTTGAGAGCTGGCTGTCACATGGCATCCCTCAGAGCCACAGGAGCTCATGAGATAAGATGCAACAGGGCAGATGTACAGAGCAGTCAGCCCTTCATATCCTCAGGTTCCTCTACTGATGAGGGAAAGAATTGGGGAAAAACCTGCATCTTTACAGAGCATGTATGGACTTAGCTCTTATTCTCTCAAAAACACAAAATAACTTATAGTATCTTAGGTATTAGGAGTAACCTGAAGATTTGAAGTGCACAGGAGGATTGCTTAGGTAATATGCAGCACCGATCATTCTGTAGAAGGGATTTGGGTATCTGGGGACTATGGTACGTGTAGGAAATCCTGGAGCGGGTTTCCTGTGTAGTCCAAGGGATGACTGTATAACATCTGTGTTTGTTCTGTTACCTTCAGCTCTTTCCTCAGAACTGCATGCAAAGCGAGACTCTAGGATGTCACCACCACTCCCTAAAAGATCAATGTTTCTATTTTAACTGAAGGAGTTTTCTTCAAATACAATCTGATGCATACATCTCAGATTAAAACACAATGGATGCCGTGTGTGTGTGTGTGTGTGTGCGTGTGTGTAGGGTGGGGCTGTTTATACATGGTTGGCTATCTCTTAATTTGCTGGGAATCAATTAGGAGGAGACGAGGGATTACTGAAAGGGATTGGCCAGAAGTCAAAGTTTTCATTCACTTCCATAACTGCAGCTCTATGCTGAGGTCTGGCTGCCTAGCAACTCAGCCCAAACCTGGACAAGCTCTGCCAGTATTTCCCCAAGAATCTGCCACGCAAAGAAGCAGCGCTAACAATTAGAAGTCAAGTAACCAATCCTCAGACTTATAAATAAAACCTAAATGAACAAACTGCCATCGGGCCCTCAGTGCTTGGGCACTGGAGAGCAGAGGGCAGAGCGGGGAGGAAAGAGCCCCCCAGCAAGGCATGGCTCTGATCTCCCAGCCCTTCCTCTCCCTGCGGGCACCCATGCGGTGTGCCCTTTCCCACTCCCATCTCCTTACTATCGCCTTCTGCATTTCTTTCCGAGCCTTTTCCTTGAATCCCATTTTAAAAATGATCTCTCCGACAATTTGTCAAAAATGCCGCTCTCTCTGCTCTGATGCAGACCCTCCTTATTTGGTGTCTGATGCAGGGGCTCTCAGATGGAGGCTATTTTGACTCCTAGGGTACATTTGGCAATGTTCAGAGATATTTTGGATTGTCACAGCTGGGCTTGGGGAATGCAACTGGCACTCAGTGGGTAGAAGCCAGGAATACCCTATGCATCCTGCCATTAACCTTGTACCCCCCACAGCAAAGAATTATCTGGTCCCTCAAGTCAACAGCATCAAACTTGGTAGACGTGCACTAATGCATATGTCCTCACCAGGGACTGTAGTTCAAATACTACAATGGTCCGTGGTGCAACCCTAGCTGACAAAATCGTATTCCTCATTTTAATATTCTGGGGAAAAGAATAATGATTAGGGAGAAAATGTCTAAAAAGGTTCCTTTTGGGAACAAAAAAAAAGTTGAGAAACAGTGGCCTGTTGTTAGGAAGATTTCAGAGTGAAGAGTCAGATGTATCAGAACCATATAAATGTATACCTGCAATTTAGCAAAAGCTCATGCATGGCACTGATATCACCAATCTCCTTGAACTAAACAGGGGTTTAAAATAGACTGATTTTGGCTTTCCTGGGGACAAGGGCAAGCTAACCATCCAGTGATCTAGTGCTTCTCAGGGAAGGAGTGCATTCTTTAAGACCCCAAAGACATCTTAAAATGTTTTGGAGGGGGCTGGCGCTGTAGCATCGTGGGTAAAGCTGCCACCTGCAGTGCCGGCATCCCATATGGGCGCCAGTTCAAGTCCCAGCTGCTCTGCTTCCAGTCCAGCTCTTTGTTATGGCCTAGGAAAGCAGTGGAAGATGGCCCAAGGACTTGGGCCCCTGCACCCACATGGGAGACCTGGAAGAAGCTCCTGGCTCCTGGCTTCTGATTGGCACAGCTCCAGCTGTTGCAGTCATCTGGGGAGTGAGCCAGCAGAAGGAAGACCTCTCTCCCTCTCTCTCTGCCTCTGCCTCTCTGTAACTATGCCTGCCTTTTTTTTTTTTTTTTTTTTTAAGATTTTATTTATTTGGGAGGTAGAGTTACAGACAGTGAGAGGGAGAGACAGAAAGGTCTTCCTTCCGTTGGTTCACTCCCCAGATGTCTGCAATGGCCTGAGCTGCACTAATCCAAAGCCAGGAGCCATGTGCTTCTTCCCGGTCTCCCATGCGGGTGCAGGGGCCCAAGCACTGGGCCATCTTCTTCTGCTTTCCCAGGCCATAGCAGTGGGCTGGTTTGTAAGAAGGGCAGCCGGGACTAGAACCAGCACACATACGAGATGCTGACGCCGCAGGTGGAGGATTAACCTACTGCGTCGTGGAGCTGGCCCCATGCCTTTCAAATAAATAAATCATTAAAAAAATGTTTTGGAGCCAGTAGTTTACCTAATGACACCTAGTAACCTATAAGTGTTAACATGCCCTTAAATTGTTTGGTTGGGCATGGCAATGTTAGAAACAATTGTAATTGGGGCCACTGCTGTGGCGTAGTATGTTGGGCATCCACCTGGGTTGCCAGTATCCCATATGGGTGCTGGTTCAAGTCCTGGCTGCTCCATTTCTGATTTAGCTCCGTGCTGATGGCCTAGGAAAGCAGAAGATGGCTCAAGTCCTTGGGCCCCTGCACTCATGTGGGAGACCCAGAAGAAGGTCCTGGCTTTCAATCAACTCAGCTCCAGCCATTTTGTGGCCATCTGGGGAGTGAACCAGTAGATGGAAGACCTCTCTCTCTCCCTCTCTCTGTAACTCTCTCAAGTAAATAAATAAATCTAAAAAGAAAAATAATTTTGAGAGCATTTCATTCACACCTCTGAAACAAAACTTCTCTCTCAATGTAGCATATTTCTTTGTTTCAAAGTATGTCTCTTATTAAAAAGGTTCGAAGTCACATTTCTTCCCTGAAGGACAAAAACATATCTTGCTGGGACATTTTATTGTTGCCTGGGGATTAAAACATAATGTCATAAAATTACATAAGATTTTGCTTCAATAAGTTTGTGGAAAACAGAATTGAAAGATATTTATATTGCTGCAAAAAAATCCATGCAGTGTTTTCACGATGTGCACTTTCTACGGATATTTGAAGACCTCTCATATATGATATATAACATATATTAATCCCAGTATCTAAGGGGATTAAATCTTGTTTCCTCTAACAAGTGAACAGTTTTATTACTAATGTAGATTCCTGCCCAACCTGGTTAGAATCCCTGAGACAGTGAGCCTCCACTAGAATGGGGCGGGTGGTAAGAATGTGTAAAGTTTGGCAGGTCTTCAGTTTGCTGCTTTCTTTTCACACTGTTTGGTTTCACCACGCTCTTCCACCCTGTGCGTGGGAACAGTCCCAGGAAGTGGTTTTCTCCAGGAGAGGAGACTCTGAGGCGCTCAGGGGGTGGAGCCCCCGGCAGCATCTTGCCTCTCATTGGTGAGGCGGCAAAACATCTTCTAAAATGAGAAAATACTCTTACAACTTTGAGGACAGAGTTTGGGACCTTGTTGGTCAGAGTCGTCAGCTAGAGGTTGCTCCAGGAATGTGCCCTCCCCGATCTGCACAGCTGCAGAAGGGTATGGGAAGAAAGGCTTCTCACTTCCTGTAACTGCGGGTTGCTCTCTTGAGACTTGGTCACAGGCTGTCTTGAGGGCTCCAAGTGACCTCCCTCTTCCTCTCTGAGTTTTTCCTTCTACCAATTTCCATCATCTTCAAACAAAAGAGTAAGGGTGGCGTCAGCTCATTAAAATTGATGCCAAAAAGATATTTTTCAACAGAACTACTTTTTAAATGAATTCACATGTCTCAAAAGTTTTTTCTACAAAGTGGTTTTAGCTAAAGCTTAAAAAATAAAATGAGACTAGAATGGGAAGGAGAGAAAGGCCTTTATGGAGCCAAATAGAAGTTTTATTGGTTTCAGTTTCAAAAATAGAATGCCTGGATGCAGTGTTATGGATGTGGCTTGACTTACTGCAACAATATAGGGCAAGGCCATTTGGCTTTACCTGAATAAAATATTTTCATTTTCAAACCTGTTCTGGTATTCCAAAGGGAGAAATTATTTTGACATTGTGAAAGTTGGCGTTTCCAAGTCCTCTGAAAACAATAGCACTTTGTGGTACTTCACCTTTTATTTTAGTGTCACCAATGTCAATGTTTATTTTACATTGAAGATACACTGTCTGTGTTAAGCAAATAGATGGTCTAAAGGCTGAGAACGACAAGTCTAAGTCGGCTGCAATGGCCTACGTAAAGTGCACATGCAATTTTGTAGGTCCAGCCCTTCTCACTTCTAAGTAAAGTACAATCAAGAGAAATTTTATTCTTCTTTTTGATAAAATGAATCATGCAACAAAAATAAGTGTTCTGGCCCAGATGCTTAGAGCTGTTGTTAATAACCCCTTAAATGAGTACATTTTTCCAGTTACTTCATATATATGATCCGATCTTCCCAGAAATTCATCAGATAGACCTGGCAAACATGATAGAGTAGATATGGATCTCATCCATGGTTCCAGTGTGGGAGAACAGAACTTGTTTATAGCTTATATTAGTCTCTGATGCTGGGTTGATAACAGTAGTTAACTTTCAGGGCTCCAGAAGCCTATAATGTCCAAAAAAAAAAATTCTTCCAAACAGTAGACTCACAAAACACATCCTGGGTGGGCAAACTACACAAAAATGCTTCATCCTGTGCAGGAGTTGGGTCATGAAGAATGCACTGGATTTCATTCCCTTCCCCCTCGGCCCCTTGCCCAGGCACTTTTGTATGGGACAAAACCATATGCAGGGCCAGCGCCGCGGCTCACTAGGCTAATCCTCCACCTAGCGGCGCCGGCACACCAGATTCTAGTCCCAGTTGGGACGCTGGATTCTGT
This sequence comes from Oryctolagus cuniculus, assembly GCF_051225735.1. Taxonomy (NCBI): domain Eukaryota; kingdom Metazoa; phylum Chordata; class Mammalia; order Lagomorpha; family Leporidae; genus Oryctolagus; species Oryctolagus cuniculus. The sequence goes on along the minus strand of NC_142869.1, from coordinate 48,796,058 downwards.
CCTGGTTGCCCCTCTTCCAGGCCAGCTCTCTGCTGTGGCCAGGGAGTGCAGTGGAGGATGGCCCAAGTGCTTGGGCCCTGCACCCACATGGGAGACCAGGAGAAGCACCTGGCTCTTGCCTTTGGATCAGCACGGTGTGCCGGCCACAGCGTGCCAGCCACGGTGGCCATTGGAGGGTGAACCAATGGCAAAAAGAAGACCTTTCTCTCTGTCTCTCTCACTGTCCACTCTGCCTGTAAAACAAAACAAAACAACAACAAAAAAAAAACATATGCAGTAGTCCTGAGGACTTTGATCTCCCCTACCCTACCAGAATAGCTGCCAACGCTTTTGACTTTCTAAGACCTCCAGAAGGAGAGGTGGGGTCATGGTTGTCCATGACCATTGTTGCAGAGATGCCCATCGCTCTCATCTGTAAATTGCCTGCAAGCTGGGGGGCCTCTGATCTTTCCATGTCACACCTGGGACATGGCCGTTTGCTCAGAAGCCCGAGTTCCTTCCCCAGAAGCTCCATTTTGCCACTGTCCCCAGAGCTTCTGGAAGGGCTGCAGTGGTGCCCCCTGCCTGGAGCCCTCACTCACTCACACCTCAACTCTGTCCCCATCTCTCATTCTCAATTTTCTTTGTCTGCCTTTTTCTCCCTATAAGCAGGACATGACTTTCTCCTCTGCTCTGGGGAGAGAAGGAAGGAGGAGCCTCTTCCTTGGTGTATCGCTTCTATAAGACAAAGGCTGACCTTCCTCTACGCTACTTCTGTTCTGGCCGTGCTACCAATCTGTGTGGTGACCATTAGAATAGAGCTGACCTGGCTGGCACCGCGGCTCACTAGGCTAGTCCTCCACCTGCAGCGCCAGCACCCTGGGTTCTAGTCCCAGTCGGAGCACCGGATTCTGTCCCGGTTGCTCCTCTTCCAGGCCAGCTCTCTACTGTGGCCCAGGAGTGCAGTGGAGGATGGCCCAGGTGCTTGGGCCCTGCACCCGCACGGGAGAACAGAAGCACTTGGCTCCTGGCTTCGGATCAGCGCGGTGCGCCAGCCGCGGCGGCCATTGGGGGATGAACCAATGGGAAAAGGAAGACCTTTCTCTCTGTCTCTCTCTCACTGTCCACTCTGCCTGTAAAAAAAAAAAAAAAAAAAAAAAGCTGACCACCTCTTTGAATAGTGGGGAGAAATAAGGAAAGGACACAAACTTATCCACCTACAATTGCTAGGTTTGAAATCAGACATGACCCCCTACAATTTACACCAAAAATGTGGCCCCTTAAAGTTCCCCAGAAGCGCCATCTAGGGTGCCACATATGACACCGGAAGGGTTCTTGCCTAACATTTAGAGAAGAATTCTAAATACCAGCACAGATAAATGAGGCAGCAAGGTACGTTTAAGCTTTCATTTAATGCAAGAGGTATCTAGCAAAGTGAGGGCTTTAAGTTCAGGTTGGAGAGAGGGGAAAGTCTAGAAACTAGGGTAGCGCCCATACCACTCAGAGAGCAGGCCAAAAGCCACGTGCAGCCAGCGCCTTGAGCTGCTATCCACCCCCTTATCACTGGCAGCAAAGCAGAGGCAGAGAGCTTTATTTAAGAGACAGAGGTAAATATGGGTTCCTACCAAGCACCAGGAACCAGCCCCATGGAGGAGCATCTAGGCCAGGAAGCCTAGAGCGTGACACAGGACTACAGCAAGCCTCCCTCCTGGCAAGAGGCCAAGCAAAAGAGAAGGGCTGGGCCACACCTTGGCCAGGCTTTTAATCGGCTTCCAAAGGGGAGTGGTTAATAAACCTGATTGGCTGGTGGGCACCCAGGTGAGGCCAGGTAGGGGGATGAGGTCACACAGGGCTGTGGTGAAGGTATCAGGTAGGGCGTGAAAGTCACACAGGGGCTCACAAATCTAATCAATTTTAGCCTGTATGCCTGCCTACCTCAGCTCTTTTTTTTTTTTTTTTTTTTTTTTTTTTCAATTTGATAGGTGGAGTTACAGACAGGGAGAGACAGAGAGAGAAATCTTCCATTCACTGTTTCACTCCCCAAATGGCCACAATGGCCAAAGCTGAGCCGATTCGGAGCCAGGAGCTTCTTCTGGGTCTCCCATGCACTTCTTCCACCGCTTTCTCAGGCCACAAGCAGAGAGCTGGATGGAAAGAGGAGCAGCCACGACAATAACTGTTGCCCATATGAGATGCTGGTGCCATAGGCAGAGACTTCACCTACTACACCACAGCACTGATCCCTAAGTGCTATATTTTAATGAGAAATAAATTTCTATAAAAGTTGAAACCAGCATAAAACTGAAGGCAGATCTCACTAGCTCTTTGACATCACAGTGAGGAGTCCAATGGGTAATAGGCAGGCAGGGTGGTTCCCTGGTAGAAATCTGTAATAGTGAGGTGCCTGCTCCCCATAAAAGGTTATCTCTGGCAGATCAAAGTGTCCTGATTCCTTAGGAATCTCCCTGTTATCTTTAGCAAACCAAAGTGTCTTCCTTCCATGGGACTCTCCAAATTTACCATGAAAATAGCAAGGGAGTGGTGATTTCTCCCTCACCCTTCTGGAAGGTTTTTTGTTTTATCAGGAGCAAGCCAGATAGGGTAAAGGATTGTAAATCAGGTCCTTCGGGTTTTGTCCCCACCTGGTAACTGAATGCCAATCTGATTTTCAAGGGTTTGTTTTTTCCCTTTCTAAATTGTACTCAAAAACCCCACCACCACCAGTCCCTTTGGGTTTTTTCCTCTCTTGGAAGCCCCTCTCCATGCCACTCTGGCTGGAGGTCTTTGGTGCTAATAAATCTTTTTAAATCTCTCTACTGTCTGCTTGGAAATTCTTCTTCCATGTGAGACAAAGAACCCAGGTAACAATTTCTGCCACTGTTTTCCTGTAACAACAGCAGGACAAAGTGAGCCAGGGAACAAACAACCTTGGGAAAAGGATGGGCCAGGTCTGCCTGCATTTTCAATGGACTAGCAAATCAATGCTGGAAAGGATAAGAACAAAGCTGGTGCATCTTTTTGTTCTCTACTGGGTGAAAGCTGTTGTCTTGGGAGTGATGGAACCCAGCACTGCCCATGATTTCAGATTGTCAGGCTGTAAGCCTCTTTAGGAAAGACTAAGCTAGACAGTAACCTGGCTGTACAAATCTTGCAAGTTCATTATTTTTTTGCCCATATGTTGAGCATATTGAAGGCCTGGCATTCTCAGAAGAGCCCCTTTGATGTAATACTTTTCTTATGGAGAGTAAAACATGGGCGAGAAGACACTCAGGAGCAGTCCTCCTGATATCGGAGATGACCCCCTAAAATTTATATAAAAAATGTGGCCCCTTAAAGTTCCCCAGAAGTGCCATCTGGGGTGCCACATATGATACTGGAATTTGGGGTGTCATATGATTTCACCATATGCTTATTAATAAATCCCCAATATTAATAAGCCCGAGAGTGTTCTTGCCTAATATTTAGAGAAGAATTCTAAATACTGGCACAGATAAACGAGGCAGCATGGTATATTTTAAGCTTTTATTTAGTGTAAAAGATGCATAGGAGAGAGAGCTTTATTGAGAGAGAGAGGTAAATCTGGGTTCATACTGAGCAGCAGGAACCAGCCCCATGGAGGAGCACCCTGGAAGACGCAGGAAGCCTAGGCCACGCACCCTGGAGACGCAGGGCACCAACAAGCTCCCTTCTGGCAAGAGGCCAGGGAAGAAGAGACGGGGCTGGGACACACACAGTCCCAGGCTTTTAACCCACTTCCAAAGGGAAGTGGTTAATCAACCTGATTGGTTGGTGGGCACCCAGGTGTGGCCAGGTAGGGAGATAAGGTCACACAGAGGCATGGCAAAGGTGTGGTCTTCCAGCTCATACCTAATCAATTTTAACCTGTATGCCTGCCTACTTCACTTCCTCCTTTTAATTCACAGCACTCATTGTCCAATCCTTCTCTACCAGCAATTTGAAAAGGACTGCTTTATTGCTACTTTAGTTTTATAAAGAATGTTATTAAATCTCTTTACATCTTCCACATAAAACTTTCAGATACGTCTGATGTCGAAAGAAGGAAACCAACGAATCAGTGGAAGATTACAACTTAACTATTCCAAAATGCTTCAATTACAATTTTAAGATTATTAGGAAGCTTCTTTTGAATTGAACTTGTCCTCAAAACCATGTGGTTACATTTCTACTAAGCTGGAAACCCAAATACACTGGGAAGACAGTCTGCTACGCCTCTAAGATGCTTCCATATATTTGCTACCATCACTTTCTTCTGCAGATGGAGAAACTGATTTCAAAGAGCTTTTACATATATGATCCACAGCACCAAGCAGGGATTAAGAACAGGAGAGGCTCAGCAGGGTAGTTCCTAGCCGTCCAAGCAAACTGAATATGATTGCTAAATTGCTTGTTAAAATAAATCTGGATTCTACCATTACTATTTAATTCTGATGCACAGTAAGTGGACGTCTTCAGAAAAGTAATAGCTGATTGCCAAGTACAATCATACCTAAGTAGTAGTTAAATTGTCTAAGAAAGTATCGTAAAACTCTGGAGAGTTAATTTTGAATATAGCGAAGTACTCAAGTTAGACTTTTGTTGTACCAGTGATCCATCTGGCTTTATAGCATAATTCTCCAACTGCATAAAAGGCCTTTGACTTCTATAAAAGTGATTTATCTTTGGAGACAATGATTAAGTGCAAGGTGGGTGTGTGAGGTTTGTTTTTGATGTGGCAGTTGAAGAGGAATTAAAATTTTTTCCTAAACCTGCTGGCACTGCATATGGATGCATCTTTAAGTATGAAAAATCTCTCATGAATGTCTGGAATAATCTTTCCAAAATAGAAAATATTTCTTTTCTACTTTGAGTAATTTTGTTCAACAAGGCTAGGTCCACATGTTAAAAATTAATATCAAAATCTTTCACAATTTGAATTAATCTTGGCATCTTTAGCTCTTTCTGAAATTGGGTCAAGATATACCTCAAGGCTTTTTATATCATTCTGCTTCCTGATAGTGACTTGAGGCCCCAAGATACCCAAACCTTATTAGGAGCACAAAATGGGCAGGTAGGGAAAAGCCCTCTCTCACAGGATGCATGGTCACTTCCACTGCTGCTCTCTGCTCTTGGTGTGACTTGTGAAGCCTAACCCCGGCCCTTCTCACCTCCCAGTCTACTTACCACCCTTGGACACTTCTAGCCTCCTACACCAGCTAAATTGCTTCAGACTTTCCTGTTTAGATCTACAGGGGCATCAAGGAACACCCTCCTTCACCAATATACGCTGGACTCCTGGTCAGACTGACCCAAGACTCACCTCCCAACTTGGTGCTTGCCATGGTGTAACAGTTCCTTCATTGTCCATATTTTGTCTCCTAGTGGATTTGAAATACACAGCTATTAAGAAATATTGTAGAATCATTCTTATTCTATTGGATCAAGATTGAGAGTTGGGGGGCTGCTATTGTGGTAGAGCAGGTAAGGATGCTTCCTGCAACACTAGCATCCCACATGGACGCTGGTTCAAGTCCTGGCTGCTCTACTTCTGATCCAGCTCTCTGCTAATGTCCTGGGAAGGCAGAAGATGGCCCAAGTGACTGGGCCCCTGCACACATGTGGGAGATCAGGCTTTGGCCTGGCCCAGCCCTGGCCATTGAGGCTATCTGGGGAGTGAACTGTCTCTGTGTAACGCCTTTCAAATTAATAAACAAATCTTAAAACCAAAAAGATTGAGAGTTGGTAGGTAAATTAAAAAGTTGATTAAAGAGGCCAGTGTTGTGACACAGTGGATTAAGCTATTGCTTGTGACACTAGCACCCCACATCAGAACACAAGTATCCACTCCTGGCTGCTCTGCTCCCAATGCAACTTCTCTCTAAAACTCCTAGAAAGGCAGCGGATGATGGCCCAAGGTAGTGGTGGGCCCTGCCACCGATGTAGGAGGCCCAGATGGAGTTCTTGGTTCCTGGATTTGGCCTGGCCTACACCAGACTGTTAACATATTTCAGGAAGTACACCTGTGGATGGAAGATCTGTCACTCAACTTTTCCAGTAAAAAAAAAAAAAAAAAACTTTTTTTCTAAAAAAAGTTGATGAGGGACCAGCACTAGGGTGTAGTGGGTTAAGCCATGGACTGCAACATTGGCATCCTATAAGGGTGCTGGTTCAAGTTCTGGCTGCTTCATTTCTGATGCAGCTGCCTGCTAATGCACCTGAGAAAGCAGTGAAGAATGGCCCAAGTCCTTGGGCCCTGCACCCACGTGGGAGACCCTTTAGACAACATGGTATGAAATATGTAAAAACAAGGGGCCAGCGCTGTGGTACATGGGTTAAAGCTGTGGCCTGCAGCACCAGCATCCCATATGGGGACTGGTTCTAGTCCCGGTTACTCCACTTCTGATTCAGTTCTTTTAATGGCCTGAGAAAGGAGTGGAGGAGGGCTCAACTGCTTGGGCCCTTGCACTCACATGGGAGATCAGGAAGCAGCTCCTGTCTCCTGGCTTCAGCCTGGCCCAGCCCCGGTTGTTGTGGCCATTTGGGGAATGAACCAGTGGATGGAAGACCTCTCTCCCTCTTTTTCTCTGTAACTTTGCCTTTCAAATAAATAATTCTTAAAAATATGTAAAAATAAATAAATATGAGATGGTTTATGTAGGAACAACAATTCAGACACTGATCAGATTGGTAAATAAATACACATTAAAATGCTTTTGGCTAAAATAAGTTGCTTAAGATGTGTATACATACTTTTTAACATGTTATGCTTTAACCAAATTTGTTTTAAATATTTACTTATTTGAAAGGCAGAATTACAGAGAGGAGGAGAGAGAGATCTTTCATCTGGCTCATTCCCCAAATGGACACATCAGCTGAGGCTGGGCCAGGCAGAAGCGTGGAGCCAGGAGCTTCTTCCGGGTCTCCCAGGATGGGCCCCTGGCTCATAGTATCTTTCTTTCTTTGTTTTTACATATTTCACGGTATATTGTCTACAATTTCTAGCTTAAGTTTCCTTATGGTGGAAGGAGAGCTTGAGATGCTTTTAAATCTAAATTTTTATGATTTTTTATTTTTATAAAGTTTTCTTTAAAAGTTAATTTGATCTCAACTTTGTGTAATACTCATACTTGACTTTCTTCAGTGCTTTCCACATCATTTGACTGTGTTTTGGTTTTTCTAAAAGATGTATTTTATTTGAAACACAGATCTACAGAGAGCGGTCAAGACAGAGAGAGATGTCTTCCATCTGCTGGTTCACTCTCCAGATGGCCGCAATGGCCGAAGCTGTGCTGATCCGAAGCCAGGAGATTTTTCCAGGTCTCCCACGTGGGTGCAAGGGCCCAAGGACTTGGACCATCTTCTTATTGCTTTCCCAGGCCATAGCAGAGAGCTGGATGGGAAGAGGAGCCGCCAGGACTAGAACCGGTGTCCATATGGGATGCCAGCACTTCAGGCCAGGGCGTTAACCCGCCATGCCACAGCACTGGCCCCTTGACTGTGTTTTGATACTCATCTATCATTAATTTATATACCATACATTATGTTACATAATTATAGTCAGTAACAAATCTCACAAACAGATTAGGGGTATATTCAGTATTCTTGGCAAGTGCATAACTCAAGCATTAGGAACATAAATAAGAAAAGCAGCAGTAGGTAAATATAGGAAGTGCTGTGGGCATCCTTCAATGTGTTCAGGTATGGAAATACAACTGAATCAGATGTAAGTAAGTATCTACTGGTCACTGGGGTGGAACATCTCCCAGCTTAGCCAACTCACGAAAAAGAAAACTCTCAACATTCTATAGCCATACGAGGGAAAGATCTGACTGGATGGCATGTCTCCCGTAAGACTGACTATGGTTGCAAAGGAAATCAGGTTCTGTGAAAGCTCAACTTGGGTCATCAAATTGTGAATGGCACCCCTAGAGTTGTGCATAACATAGACCGCATAGTCGGTGTAGCAGTGTACAAATTGGATTAAGTTAAAAGCAGAGGCTCATGTTGGTAAATGGTAATGAAATATTCTTGTAAGAAGCTATATTAGGTCAGTAGTAAGTTCCCCTCCTCCATTTGAAGATTGCTTTACTTTCTGAAAAGAAGACTGCTATAACAACAATAACAGGAAAAATAAGTAGATGACTACCAATAATTGAATTATGATGTGCCAGGTGCTGTTCTAATTACTGTATATGATTACTTCATTTATCCTCATGTGAACATTAATTTCCATTGGGTCCTTACTGATATCCATCATATTATTACATTTCTATGAAATAGGAGTGAATTAGGGAAAACTGAGTCAAACTTTAAGAACTTACTTTAATTTCCCAACCCCCAAATATGTATTCAGTTGATGAACTTATTTCACTGAGAAAAAAGGCCTCCTACCTTCTCATGTACATACCTACCTGCACCCAAATCTTTACCCCTGGCTTCCTTCTTGTTACTACATATCAACTGTCTGCAAACTATCTGTGCCCAGCCCCTCTACTTGGGCCTTGGATCCCATCCATCTCTCTTATACTGTGGTGGAATGAGAAGGCCATGCCAAGATGGCTGCTGGCAAGCAAGCGTCAGTTACTCAGGAAATGGCTTCGGAACTCACCTGGCAAAGGAGCCTGCCTGGCAACAGGCTGTGATTGGTTAGGGCATAAACCACCCCTTGATTGGATTGGCTGCCTCGGCTACATAAGCTGCTGTACCAACTGAAATAAACGAGCCTGGGGCTGCTCGCCTCTGGCCTGCTTTCACCCAACTCTTGGTTCTGTGTGGTGACTCCGCGCCTCTTGCCCCCACCATGCTCCTCCTCTCAGAACGAATCCACAGCAACATCTGGCACCCAACGTGACAGAGAGAGACAGCATGTCAGACGTGGCGAAGTCCCCCCTGGATTTCGGCAAGTAGGCCCCTCGGTGTTTTGTGTGCTGTTCAGTTCTGTGAGGGTGAGCACAGAACCCCCTCCTACGCCCCTTTCCTTGTCCTTGTCCTCGACCTAAGTGACCCCAGGTTAGGCACACACCACCCAGAAGCGTAACGCCATTTCTCGGCTCCTCCTTTTACTTTCGGTTCGCCCGGCGAATTCACTTAAGGGACTGATCATCCCAGAATTCAGAACCAAGTCATCTTCCCTCATTCGAGAGAGGTGACGCTCTGGAGACACCCTGTGGGCACATGGCCTTGACCTAACTAATCAAGGAAGTCCCCCACTAAGCACAGGACATACTTATGATCTGATACACTACTGTCTGTTTGTCTAACGTAGGGAACCCCCTGCAGAATGCCATCAGCTGCTGAGGTGCTAGGAATTAGTTTTGTTATGACAGCAGTGCTGTGTGTGTCTTTCCTTTGGCTACAGTTGGCATGGTGCATGCTCTTAAGCACTTAAACATGGGAAAGATACCCCCCTCTCAGAAACCCACACAGATTACCAAACACAATGAATCTGTGTGTGATAAGAGCCTGTCACTCCAGGCCTCTGCCTCACAGGCAACAGTTGATGACTTGGGGAGAGAGAGCTCCTCTCAGAATGAATCCACAGCAACATTATACTAACCTGCAAATGTTTTCTCACCCTGGGCCATCTTCAATTTTTTCTTTTTCCATTTACAGCAGCATACCAGTTGCTGTACTTTCTCCTATAATTAAAAAAAAACAACAACTAAAAATCACTTTTGATCTCCTTTCCCATAGTACTTTTGCCAATTTTCTGCTTTCCTTGATAAATCATCTAATACTTGTCTCCAGTTTCTCTCTTGAACCCTCTGCAATCAGATTTTTCTTCCTATTACCCCATTAAAATTGTTATTTTCAGGATAACCAATGAAATCTGCATGGCTAAATACAACAACCAATTCTCTGTTCTGATCTTGAACTACCAGTAGCATTTAACAAAGCTGATCATTCCTTTTCCTTGAAACACATTAGTCCCTTTGTTTCTAGAACAATCTTCAGTTTTACTATTATAGCCAGGTCACTTTCTTAGGCTCCTTGAATTCGTTAAATATCTCACAAGTCTCTTCTCAATTTATACTCAACTCCTGGATGATTTCATGGATTTAAATATATGTGTAAGCTGATGAAGCCTTTATTTATATTTCCAGTCTTTGCCTCTTCTGTAAATTCTAGACAAATGGCTAGTCAGTATCTCTATTTGCATGACAGACATCTCAAGCTCAAAGGTCAGTTCTGCTGTAACAACTTATTTTGAAATTGCAAATTTGTTCTAACATGATTGATATATTCAGTAATAATTCGAGCATAACACTGGTTTTCCCTTCATGTATAATTTTGTATGTAAAAAATTGGTGAATGAACTTGGCTAAGCCACACAGAAATACACCAAATGCACACATGCGTACTACATCTACTGGCTAGCTCAGTTCACACCATGTGTTATTCTACAGTTTTGTGATTCTGTCATACTGGATCTTCCTTAAATTTGATCTTATCAAAGTTAAACAGTCTGTTACCTCAACTGTCCCTCCTGATGTTTTGCAAGACCCTTAACCCAAATACAAGTACCTTCCTAGGTTGTCAAAGTTGACTTTTAAAGCCGAGTGTAGAGGGCTACAGTGCTCAGAACGAACATCATACTCTAGACAAGGGTCCACCAGACAGCAAGCACTGAGCCATCGCTTGCTTTTCCTTAGATATTAATCTTCAACTGGCATAGCCTGTGGCCGCATGAGCTGTTTTTTGGTTACAACATATGTTCAAGGGCTTTTTGTGTGAACTCCTAATTAATTTATCACACATTGCATTGGTTGAACCTGGGGCTGGCACTGAGGCACAGCGGGTTAAAGTCCCAGCCTGCAGCACCAGCATCCCATATGGCCAATGGTTCGAGTACTGGCTGCTCTACTTCCAATCCAGTTCTCTGCTAGGAGTAGAAGATGGCCCAAGTTTTTAGGGCCCTGCACCCATGTAGGAGACCTAAAGAAGTTCCTGGCTTCGGATCAGCTCAGCTCTGGCCATTATGGTCATTTGGGGAGTGAACCAGCAGATGGAAGACCCCCCCCCCCGCACCTCTCCCTCCCTCCCTCCCCACCCCCGGCTGTACCTCTCTCTAACTCTTTCAAATAAAATAAATATCTAAAAAAAAAAAAAAGAAATTGGTTGAACCTACGTGTTATGCTGACATTCATATTAAATTTACCGTAGTATTCCCAGAAGCATCTACATAGTTAGTGAATGTTTGTTGAATAGATTTTTGTTTTGCTTTAGGTTGCCAACACAAAAGGCATCTGAATTTTTATTAATTTTATAGTCTATAATATTTAAGACTTTCTACTTTAGTATGTGATTTGAGACGAAAGCATTGGTACTGTATACCTTCTCAGTTGTGTGGTTTCTATAAATCAGACCAACAGCCCACTTCTGTATCCAAAAATGCATGAGACCAGGAAAAGGCAATGACCTGAATTTGCCACTAGTTTTTCCCATTAATAAAAAGGGTTCTACTACCAACAGTGTTAACCATGTAAAGATTATAAAATACACTAAAAGTAAAAATTGGAATCCTCAGTGTGTAGATTTTAAAGACACTAGAGTAACAGCATCATCTCTGCATTGAAAGATTCACTGTGCACATGGGTTAGGAGATGTAAGAGTCCCACAGCTCTCTGTCAGCTACTACCTGGCTCAGGACGCCATCAGCTTTAAGTGCAAGATAGCATCCCAAATTTCAAATGAAGCCATCTTGCCTTGTGTAAAGAAGCTATTCTAAATTGGACTGTTCAGACAATTCTAAGAGCGCCGAAGGAAAAGACCCTTGGATCACACCAGCAGAATGGAAAATGGTAGGAACCAGTAGCCTCCTAAACTTGTCCCCCGCCAGGCACCCTGCCCTGCCTTCCAGAGCCTGTCCACAGTATGTCGCCCTGTGTCTTCCCCTCCCCCGCTCAGCAGATTGGAGGGTTATGAAGAGGTGGAACCAAGAGGGAAAAGGGACTCTAATGATTGTATTTTCCAGCAATTTTTTCTTTCAATGCTATGCTTTTCAAAATCTGCAGCAGTGACTGCATGTAAATAGACCTCTCTAATGGATGTCTGGTTACCATTGACTCTTAGCAGATTTACTCCGTTAAGTGCTTTCTATAGAGAAAGGGCACAGTGCCCCACCATGCAGAGGGTCAACCTTAAAAAATAACATTAACCTGAAAGGGGCAGTGCAAGGAGAGAAAGCCAAACAGCCTAAGGTGGTGAAAGGCTCTTTGCCGTTTATTTATTTATCAGAAGGGAAGCTCAGCCAGGGGCCTGCAGTGTGGGCTAATCTGTTTCTTTCCTTTTCTTCTCCTCTCACAGGAAGGAAGCCATTCAGGCGACAAGCAGGCTCTTATCCCTGCTTCTTATCATCAACCAGAGGAGCCAGCACTGGAAATGAAATTCAGAGCCACAACCAGGAAAGGCTGTTTCCTTAATTGAGAGCCTTGCTTTTTGAAGTCCCGTCTCCCCAGCGGAGCCCCGAGCCGGCAAGGGCCCCCTGGCCAACATCACTCGCGCGTAATCTCTCGCACACCAGAAGCAGCTGCTCCATGCCACGGAGCTTTTTTGAAAGGCCCGTAATAAGATTTCTCAACCCTCCACATGGCAGGCAGGCAGGCAGGCAGGCAGAGGGAGGGATGATGCTCAGAAAAGCCACTGATCAAAGGCTTCAGGGTTTTACCGCTCTGGGGCTTCCTGCCACAGACACTTCAGTCAAGATGCTGCAGTTGGGGCGGGGGGGCGGAGTGGATTCCCAGCACCCCAGGGGGCTTCCCACCTGTCCTTAGCCCTGTGGAAGCCCCTGCAGGCCCAGCAGGTTTAGGACTACTCCTTTTCCAGTTCTTCTCATTTGTGGATATTAAGAAAAATCTCGAAGAATATTCTGTTATCTACTTTGGGTCATGTGAGACCCTTGAGGTTGCCAGGAGCTCTGGCAGAATGGACAATAAATAAAGCAAATACCTCTTTTGGAGTTGATTTGGGGGGTTATTTTTAAAAACCAGCCAAGCTCATCCAGTAAGCTTAGAGTTAATTAAACTCTAAGCCAAATATCTTCTGTCAATGAGAAAAACGTAAAAACAGGATCGTCACAGGAATTCAACGAGAAGCTCCTAGCACAAATGTTCTACAGAGCTTAGGAATGCTTATTATTAGTTTGTTAAGTGAAATTAACCTTGAGCCTGAAGGTGCCTCAGTACTTGAGTCCTTTTGTGGCAAACTGCAACCTGCTTGGGACTGAGGGAGCCAAAAGCCCAGCTTAGGAGGAAACTCTTGTAGCAAGTGGCTGAGCCCAAGTCTTGGCGCTGAGCTTCAGCCAGCTTCAGGTGGCCCAGATCAAACAAGGCAGAGCACTGAGCTCTAACCAGTCAGGCTGTCTGAACAACGCTTGTGTTTTCTATGGATGAACGCTGTCTGACCAAACTGCAGTCCTGGAGGGCTGGAACAAGTCGCGGTTCTGAGGGCTGCCCGGTCTCTAGAGTTGTGGGAAAAAACCAACTCGATCCTTCAACTAAATTTGTCCCAATTTGGTTCTTTGTCAAGTTCATTGTTTTATTGTTTTACCCATATATAGACTGTGTCTCTCAAACAACTAAATACAAAATTTTGAAACTAAGATAAATGTACAAATCTTCACAGGGTTTGGTAAAGTTTCAAAGTCACTGGGTATGCAAAGAACATGACACAAATTAAGTGTGTAGTAGATAATATTACAATGAAATGTATTCTGACCTGTCAGCCCACTGGGATCCCAGCATTCTCTGTGGCCTATCTCTGTTTCTAGCCCATGGTTGCCACGCACCCTTGTCTTCAATGCTCCTCAGTTTCAAAAAACAAGGACTCTGAGGCCCGGGCAGGGAACTGCCCTTTATTCTCTGGGCAGGCAGGCCCTGCATAGGGAAGGTAAGGCAGGATTTAGCTACCTTAGGAAGTGGCCAGTGTCTAGAATTTCCCGACTGACATTCAAAGATACAAAGCACACCAACATGGCCCTCTATGATGGAGGACCCCACTCCCCACTCCCACCCCCTCCTTACTGGTTTACCACTTTCCAGTCACACTGTCCTATTGGCTTTTCCCCTGACTCACCGTGAACTTTCCTACCCAAGCTCATCACTCCTGCTGTTTTTCCTGCCTGAAAAGTCTTTTCTCCATACTCTCACCTCTGTCTACCTGTCTCATACAGTTTCTGCTCACCTATCAGTGACATCTTCTCTGGACAATATTGACCCACATAACCTCTGTTACACTGCTTTTGCATTCTACATGGCACCTCTTGCTATAGAATTATACCACTTAGCTGCTTTCTTGTGTGTAGGCTAATGAGGGCAGGATCTTTTTTCTTTACTAGTATTAAGTTTCGTGAATCGTACTAAATAGGCATTCAATAAATATTATTCATATATTTAAAGAAAATAACTACCTAAAATGTAAGCAATATAAACAATTAGATTAAAAATACAGAGAGAGGCTTGGAAGAAATGATGAGTTGTGCTGATAAAAAAAAAAAGAGCCCAGAAGATAATCCAGAAATTGGAGATTTCAGGGGAAAATATCTATAATCCAGAGTGACTAAGACAAGCTTGATGACAGTGTAGAGACTGGTCTGGCGGGACAGAACTGATCAATACAAAAAGAAAAAGGGCTGAAGAAATGGTGGTGGTGATGGTGGAGGTGGTGGTGGCGGCGGCAGCGGCCGTGGCGGCTGTGGCCGTGAACTCAGGGCTGCCAAGGACAGCTGTGAGTTGTACGCCAGGCAAAAAGCATCACATCTGAAAGACTGTCCCTGCACATCGAGGAACTAGTGACTGAAAACTTCAAGCTTCTTCTCTTCTGACATGTCCATTATACATACGTGCATGTAACGCTGTCTCAGTTTTCTGAGATTATTTTTCCATAATTTTTTTCTATTTCAGATGGCATAATAATCTGTCTTCAAATTTTTTTTTTTTGTAACTCTGAACTCTTTACCGATGTCCTTTTAGGAGATTGTATAACCTTATATTACTTTATTTCCTTCAATTATTTGAAAGTGCTTAGGCTTGAATTCTTTATCAAATCCATCATCTGGGCCCTGTCACAAGAAGTTTCCATTGCCTACACTGCCTACTTTCCTTCCCTGTATATAGATCATGTCTTCCTTTTTCTTTGTCTGCCTTGCAATTTTGTTGAAAATTATTTTAGGTAATGTATTGTGGGCATTCCGGTTACTGATTCCCTTCCTCATCTCTAGGACTTGCTTTGTTGTTGGCTTATTTCTTTAGTGACTTGGCTGGACTATCTCAGAGAACTCTGGTTACTGCGCTGCGTGAACCCTTTGGTGTTGATCCTCTGAGGGTGCAGACTTGGACGTGCCCGTGATCCCCTGGTGGATGGCGGTTTTAGCAGAACTCTTTCCCCGACTTCCCTGTTAAGCTGTCTGCCTCCATTGGTACTGTTCCAGATCTGGCAGGCTCCTTCAATTACTGACTGATTGCTCTATTGTTTTATAAAAATACTCTGCTGCATGGATTTTGTAGCAGTCTGACACATCTAAGTTCATGTTTTATATATATAATATATAAATATGAGAGAGCACGCGCGCACAAGGGTAGTTTTTGAATATTGTGTTTTTTTAAATGATCCCAGGGAGGCTCTTAGCTGCTGTTTCCCCTGGTCCTCTCAACTGAGCTAGGTGGTCTGTGTCTTTGCCCTTTTTTTTTTTTTTTTTTTTTTTTTTTTTTTTTTTTTTGACAGGCAGAGTGGACAGTGAGAAAGACGGAGAGAAAGGTCTTCCTTTTCCGTTGGTTCACCCCCCAAATGGCTGCTATGGCCGGCGCACCGCGCTGATCCAAAGCCAGGAGCCAGGTGCTTCTCCTGGTCTCCCATGCGGGTGCAGGGCCCAAGCGCTTGTTGCCCATTGTTTTTAATTTCTTATGAGCACCCTCTCCTATTGGTCGAAATATCTAAGTGAGTATTCTGGGTGATGAGCAGGCGTCTGGCTTTCTTGACTTGTCTCTCTCAGGGTAGAACCTCTGACCTGTGAGTGAGCTGGGGGTAGAGGTGATTTTGTCAGTATTCCTGACTTTCCCTTTTTGGGGGTGGAGCTTCCATTTTATGAGTAGGAACTGGGTGGTGGAAGGGAGCCCTCAACCTGTCAGCCAGGAATTCAGCTTCTTCAATCCAGGAATCAAGGCGGAAAGAAATGCTGGTGGCCTACCCCTTCTGGTGAGATATAGTAACTCTCCGAGAGAGAGCTCTACTGGCCACACCGGCCTAGGGTGTAGCTCCTATCAGGCTGGGCTGCAAAGGGAACAAAGGAAAAGGGTAGAAGTCGATCATGGCTCAAATGTTATAGAATTTCTCTGTCCTTAAAATCAAATTTTAGAAGAGCTTCTTAAGTAAACATTTATTCATTTGCAACATGTCTTACCAGAGACTTTTTGTTTTGTTGTTTTAATGGTTTCCACCAGTTTTGCTTGTTTCCCCCAGGGAATGGGTCCAAGGCATTCCTACCTCCTTTCAGGAGCCATGGGCCTCTTTTACATTGTATCCATCACAGATTTATATAAGAAAAATAAACACTTTCTGGCCAATAACTTCTAAGATGTCTTATTCTAACACACTCAGCATGTTCTAATAGTTTTCCATCAGATGGAAGGCGGTTCTCTTGAGGAATGAGGTGTCATTTTCTAATTTACACAAAGGTTCCTTTGGGTCAAGCATGGTCTTGGTGGTAAAGGTTAGGCAGTGGAGTGTACTGACGTTTAGAAGTGGAGGTAGTTACGGTCATAGTGTGGCGACTCATTTACTGTGTTTGGTTGTGCATTGTGCAACTGTAGGGTCATCGTAGACTTATGTTTACTATTTTAATTATATTGAAGGTCTCCTATTTACTCCTCCTGATCCACTATTTACACTTTTCCAGATTTCTGTGTTCCATAAAGTTCCCGTATGTGAACTGTGTCAATGGGCTGCATTGCCCCTGGCTTTTGGTTGGATTTATAGGTCATAAATGTGAGATGGGGAGTTATTTCTGACCCTAATTTTCTCTGTTGGTTCACCATGGGTTAGTTCTGACCCTCATCTGAAGGTCACAGTTCTTGCCAAACAGCTCTTTCCATATAGCCATCTTTCTCTGGGTTGTGATAATTATGCCTCGACCTTGAACTTGTGCCTAGTGGGTGATAATGGATTCTGTCACAAGTCCTTAGATACTATATAATCTATTATCTGTTTCCCTAAATCCTGCCCATAGCTTTGTAAATAGTCATTTCATTAAACTGTCCTTAAATTACCCAATTTGAACACACCATCTGTTTCCTGATGGGACCCTGGCTGATAGCAACAATTTTGCCACAGATGGAAGTCAAATATCTTAAGGCTGGGGTGCCTTTTTCTATCTTGCACCTGACCTTGCCGTTGTGGTTTTGGGGAGCATCCGCGAGGATAATGGTGGTCGTGACGGTTTAGATGACAGCGTTAATGAGATGATTTTGAATGCCAGAATAAGGCTAAGATGTGCTACAGACTATACAGATTCATAAACATGTGGATAAGGCTCTTTGAGAAGAATTATTCTGGAAGCTCTTTGAAAAGCAGACTGGGATAAAGAATGACTTAAGAGAAAAAAAATACAACTGTGAAATTGCTGCTCTATCCTCAGAACAAAAAATAATGGCACAGGCTAGAAAAGGAGCCCCAGGAAAGAGAGGAAGTGTTGGAAAGACCCAACGCAGAGAAGAGGCAGAGATTCCTGGGGATAGGAAGAAAGGCAACAACAAGAATAAAATATTACCATAGCACGTATGGCTAAACTAGAGAGGTGAGGAAGATGATAGAAATAATGATATATTGCAGCTGAGAGCAAACTGCTCCTAAAAAGCCTGCAAAGCATTCAAGAGAAACACCTACAGAGACTTGTCTAAGGAGTATCTGGATGGAGTTATTAATCTTATTGACCAGGTCAACTTGACCTGGGTGATGTGTACACAAGGTCTATTTTGTCTTGGCCACCTGCAGCAACCTTGAACAATCCTTCATGTTTTTATCTATGCATTCCTTATCTATTCCCAGAAATGTCTTGCTTACACTGATCAATAGCCTACTGTTCAGGAGCCTCTTTTCAGAGAACAACTTCTCTGCCTCTGAAGATGCTTATAGCCAATATTTCATTCATTCATTTATTAATATGTCGTGTGAGTGCAAAAATGAAAGCAAGATTATTTGCAAGGAACGACAAAATTTCCCCACGCTGATCAGGAACCCCAGAGCTGGAAGTCCATAGCTCCAGCAAGACAGATCTCTTTTTATGTTATTTCCTTCTCCCTTTAATTCATATTTTGACCTGGAGATGCCTATTCAATCTAGCTTGACTGAGCCTGTCAGTCCCCCTTTAAAGATAAAGAATCTGGGGCTGGCGCTGTGGCACAGCGGGTTAAAACCCTGGCCTGAAGCGCCAGCATCCCATATGGGCGCCGGTTCGTGTCCCGGCTGTTCCTCTTCCGATCCAGCTCTCTGCTATGGCCTAGGAAAGCAGAAGAAGATGGCCCAAGTCCTTGAGCCCTTGCACCCACGTGGGAGACCTGGAGAAAGATCCTGGTTTTGGGTCGGCGCAGATCTGGCTGTTGCGGCCATCTGGGGAGTGAACCAGCAGATGGAAGACCTCTCTCTGTCTCTACCTCTCTCTATAACTGTCTTTCAAATAAATAAATCTTAAAAAAATTAAAAAAAAATAAAGAATCTAACTGGCAAACCTCCTGGCTTGGATGAAACAAAAGATCCCTTTCATTATTTTTTTCTTTATTTCAGTCAGTCGTGGCCCCACAGACGGAATGACACGTGCTCATGCACCTCATGCCTGCCAAGATGTGGCTGTCCTGCTCAGGGGTGCAGGCCCCCAGTGCAAGCATCGCCTCAACCAGAGACACGAGGTTTTGACCCTTATGCCAGGACTTCTAGGTGCCTGGAAGGGATGTGGAGGGTTGCAAGCAAAGCTGGGAATGCCACAGGGAAGAGCAGCCAGTTCCCTCTCTCAGCACCAACCAGGCCTGGTAGGATGCTGCTAACAGGGGAGAGAGCATACATTCCCATTACCCTCACCAGCATGCGGCCAACACAATGCATAGACCAGCTATATATGGTTTAAAAAAAAAAAAAAAAAAAGGTGTGTGGCCATGAGATCAACTCCAAGACTGCATCCTATTAACAGACTAACCCCAGTGTATAAGATACTGGACTTCTATATAAGCACAAATTTGCCATCATTTTATAACCTTACAATGGATTTTGCATAATTTAACTCAAACAACTACTACCTCATCAAATTATTGAGTGTCTCATTCTTCGAGAGTTCCAGGGATCCAAGTGGAAACCCCAGAGTCAGAAGGCACAATTTATAATTCTA
Source organism: Oryctolagus cuniculus (assembly GCF_051225735.1). NCBI lineage: Eukaryota > Metazoa > Chordata > Mammalia > Lagomorpha > Leporidae > Oryctolagus > Oryctolagus cuniculus. Next base: position 48,776,713 of record NC_142869.1, on the reverse strand, counting down.
AATCTAAGGCATTATCAGAGGTTCAAAACACGTGGTCAAAATAAAAATAGACTGATAATATACATTTAACCTGAGAACTTTAACCAAAGCTGTGGGCCGTATCTAGTCAGAATTAAGGTAATCATTCAATCATCAGGAATGGGCAGATAATGTTAACTCCTTTAAGACTCAGTTCTCCTAAATAACCAAGGCTCAATAACGGTAACAGAAAAACACATAAAACCTTCCTGAAGATGCAAACAGATCAGCTACAACAGCACAGAAAAACCTTGATTAAAACGATTGGCACAGGGCCGGCGCCGCGGCTCAATAGGCTAATCCTCCGCCTAGCGGCGCCGGCACACCGGGTTCTAGTCCCGGTCGGGGCGCCGGATTCTGTCCCGGTTGCCCCTCTTCCAGGCCAGCCCTCTGCTGTGGCCAGGGAGTGCAGTGGAGGATGGCCCAGGTGCTTGGGCCCTGCACCCCATGGGAGACCAGGAAAAGCACCTGGCTCCTGGCTCCTGCCATCGGATCAGCGCGGTGCGCCGGCCGCAGCGCGCCGGCCGCGGCGGCCATTGGAGGGTGAACCAACGGCAAAGGAAGACCTTTCTCTCTGTCTCTCTCTCTCACTGTCCACTCTGCCTGTCAAAAAAAAAAAAAAAAAAAAAAAAAAAACGATTGGCACATGACACCAACATCTTGAAGCCCAAAAACATTTAAGTATAAAACAAACCACGCTTCGCAAAAAGACATAGCTCCATAAATGTAATGACAAATATTTTCAGAGTATTACACTTGGATGATAAAATAGTTAAAGCGAATATTCGCAAGAACTCAGCAATTTACAACATTTTAGAAAGAACAGCAGAGTTTCAGACTTTCATCCTTTCAGGCCTCAGGACCTGCGATGGAGGGAGGCAAGGACTGGGGAGCTCTGGGTTTAGCAAGTTTCACAAGGCAAATATTGGCCGCGACTGCAGAACAGAAGGATCGTAAAGAGGTGGGCAGAGAAACTGCCATAGTTTAGCAAACAAGAAAATGGGAACCCTTTGGATCAGAAGGGGCCAAGAGGCCTGCTCTTGCTGGTCTAGAAAAACACAGGAGTTGGGACCCATGCAAGGGTCTGGCCGTGGTTAAACACAGCAGTTTAACGTGAACCACGTTCTCAACATGGCGGCCAAGGACATAGAGGGAACAGGGCGTATTGGCCCCTGCAGCAGGGAGAGCCGACTGAGGCCAGGTGCTGGGCCTTGGCTGCCAAACAGAGGGGACATTTCCTCCAGTCCCCGACACGTAAGGCAAAGGAGAGGGGCCGTGAACAGACCCTGCGCTGGTCAGCAGGGCACGAGGGCCGAGAGGGCCAGGCAGAGGTGTGAGAGAGGGGAAGTTGCCTTGGCCTTATGAGGGACACTCCTCTGCAGGAGTGTGGCAAGCAGGCTTTGGCTGAAAGAGCCCGAGCAGGGAGGGGCCGAGGTGGCTGGGGTGACAAAGCGGGCAAGCGTCCGTGTCCACGAGAAAGGCTGAAAGTAGCAGTCCTCGGAACAAGGTTGCTCGGAGCTTACCTCCGGTCTTGTGCCTAGTGTCACCGGGATCAGCCGCTCCGAGGTCTCGTCTTCACGCAAGAAAGAATGCAGACTGAGGCAGCGAGTAGCGGTAAGCCTGCCAGCCAAGCTCAATGGGAGAATTTATAGAGAGTACACCTGACACCCAAGCAGGCTTCTAAGAACTGAGAGCCGCCAATCACATTTTAAAGAAAGTGATCGCTGGGGCTGACGTTGTGCCTGCGAGGAGAGGAACAGTAACAGTAATTCAAAGTCAAAGCTTGGGCCATCCAAAATGGGTGCTGCTCCACTTCCAACCCAGCTCCCTGCTAATGCACCTGGGAAGGCAGTGGAGGATGGCTTGAGTGCTCGGGCCTCTGCACTCACATAGACCCAGAAGTTGTTCCTGGCTCCTGGCTTAGGCCTGGCCCAGCCCTGGCCATTGCGGACATACTGGGGAAAAATCAGTGGATAGAAAACCTCTCTCTCTATCTGCCCCCGCCTCTAGTTCTAATTCTGCCTGTCAAATAAATAAGTTAATCTTTAAAAATTATTTTTTTGAAACCCAGAGTTACAGAGAGAGGAAGAGGCAGAGAGAGAGTGAACTTCCATCCACTCGTTCACTCCCAAATGGCCACAATATCCAGCGCTGGGCCAGGGCAAAGCCAGGAGCTAGGAGTTTCATACAGGTCTCCCATGCGGGTGCAGAGGCCCAAGCACTGGAGCCATTTCCCACTGCCTTCCCAGGCATATTAGCAGGGAGCTGGATCAGAAGTGCAGCATCAGGGTCTCACTGGTGCCTATATGGGATGCTGGCTTTGTAAACAGCGGCTTTACCTGCTACACCACAGAGCCAGCCCAAATAAATAAATCTTAAAATAAAAAAAGAAAGAGGAAAGAAAGAAAGTAATGGCCAACCAGTGAGAAATTTGCCCCTGCTTAAGTACAGCTTACTTTTCCAGGCCAAACCGATGTAAAGTCAAATTTGTAACACAAATTCTGATTAGAACTTGACTACTTTGGAATACTTCCCAAGACTCATTTGCTGTCACTGGGCTTGTTCTCCTAGGCCTAGGTAACTCATATGCTGCTCTGAATAAACCTTAGGTTATTGTTTGTATAGTTTCTGTTTATTTCCATAGACACAGCTTGGATTAATTAAATCCTGAAATACGACATCAGGGTTGTAAGAGCTGAGCAGGTGTTAACTTGCTCAATCCTCCCTTAGACTTCAAGAAGTAGATCCCGTTGTCTACACAGGCAAGGAAAGGAGGCAAGGAGAAGTCCATTTACTTCTCACATATGAAGCAGGTTAGTGAGTAACTGAGATTCAAAACCAGGGCCTGGGCCCTGCTGCCACTCGCGATATATAGGAGGTGGGTGGATACTTGGGGAACTGTTGCTCCCAAAACAACATTCTCCAGGCACCCACCAAGGTTCTTGTAGGCAGCTTCTTGCCATTTCGAGACTTGCCTGGAATGCCCTCACCTTTCTTGCCCACCTAAGGATGACAGTAGGCAGCACTGGCTGAGCGTTTGTCACGTGCCTGTTTGATGCACTTGGCACGTGTTTGCTCCTTTATCCTCATGACAACTTCATGATGTGGCTATTACTCCCCTCTCCTCCACAAGAAGACAGGCCGCAGGGAGAAGGGATTTCTGTCTGCTTTAGGCACTAGAATGCTACCTGGTACAGAGCAATGCTCGGCACAGACCTGTGCCCAGACTCCACAGCCTGTGTGGTGTCACTAACCCGCTCTAATGTAACCTCTGAGATCAGCACAATGCTCCCTCCCCTGGGAAGCTGGAAGGGAAATGGGTCCTCTGGAGAAACCTCCCCAGCCCTCTCCCCTTCCCGTGGGTATTTTAGAAGACACAGCGTGTCCCAGGCTTCAAACAAGGACATCAACCACACAGCCTCTTGCTTTATCTTTAAATCATGTACTCTTCTGTATGGTCTTCCCACTGCTTTTTGGCCACCTCCCTCATGTTTTGCTATAGTTCTAACCTCCCATGTACTCATTTTGGATTCCCAGGATCACACTCCCACTCTCAGCCTCACCCTGTGTCTCCCTTGGCCAACTTCTGGTGGTGACACCTTCCGGGCAGCCGGTCCCCCTCTCCCTAGGGCCCATTGTGTTTGCTGTGCAGAAGACACCACTTGAATTTCCATTTCCACCCAGCCTTGGATTCCTTCCAAAGCCCTTTAGTGCAGTCTGAAGATTGCATTCCCTGCTTGCCCTCAGACTGTGAAATTAGATAGCGTAGGCCAGCCTGGGTGTGGGACTCTAACACAGGGCTGGTCCCACCTCCCTCCTGATGTCTCATAGAGGAGCAGTAGGGAGAGGGCTGTCAGTGCATCTTTATTGACACGTAGATGCATAGTGCTACACAGATATGTACTAGAAGCTCAGCAAGGTGATAAGGTGAGTTTATTGGGGCGGGAGTGGGGCTGTGGGAAGCATGGCTCCGGAAGTTTGCTGACTTTGCAAAGCCTGGTTTTGAATGGATGCCTTTAAATTCAGCAAAGGGAAAATGCCACCAGGACAAATAGCCTCATTAGACTCACCAGATTGTATCAATGATTGTATTCTGCTCAGCACTGCGATGGCCATGACCTAACGTCCCGTGAAGGAGCTGTGGGTCCAACAATTGATAATAACACCTAAAACCCCAAGTCTAGGTTTTTCCAATTGGAGGATTAGGAATTCATTCCTAGAGTCATGAGTTTATTAGGAAATACTACGTAAGAGTTCATAAACCAGAAATACTATTTTCTCTTTGGGGAAGAAACCGATTCTTAGGCAGCCAGCTATGGAAAGCAAATTGCCTTCCATGGTCTCGTCTCAGTTCCAGGCTCTAAGACTTTGTGACTCATAACCACAGGCTTCGGGCTAAGCCGGGGCAGCAGTTTGAAGCTGGGAGTGGAGGTTATTACTGAAGGTGACTAAACAGCCTCCAGCTGAGGTAGCGGAATCTGGGGCTGCTAATGAGACGACGACTGCTGCCTTTTCTTTTCCACTCGCTGGCGGTTTCGTTTGGCAGGTTTTCATGCTCTGCGTGAAATGGTTTGTCTGGAGAGGCAAGTCCGCTGTTTCCACAGATGTAGAATCATGGAATGCTCGAGCTAGCAAGCGCCTTTCTAAGGGTCGTCTCCATCTTCTCAAATTAGAAACAGGGAAACTGAGGCAGGGAAACCAAGTAATTGAGTTGAGGTTGCCTGATTTGCTAATCAAGGCTGTAAATGGTATCTCTGATCCAGGGCTTCACTATGGGAGCTACAGGGATGCCTCCGTGGGTCATTTGGTGGTCTGAGTGAATGACATTGCTGATCTTCCCTTGGAGGCCTGGCAATTTTCCGGTCATCGGTGACATTGCACGGAGCCAGTATCTTCAGTGCCATCTGGAGAAACAGGAGCCGGAGACCGGCGAGCAGAGGGGCTGTGGTGCTGTGTGGCGCTCGAGCTGGGCGGGCCATGTTGGCCAGAGGCCTTCCTGTATACTTCACGTTTCCAGCCTGCCAAGTGCACAGACTGTGGAGTGCTGTGCTGTCAACCCGTCCGAGCCAAGAAGCTTGCTCTCCCAAATCCCCTTCCTCACAGGAGTCAGTTTCCGGTTGCATGAAGCAGAGCTTGCGTGAGATTGGAAAGGTGAAGAGAGGCCATGGCCCTTGCTTCCTGAAGGTCTTTTTGGGGTTAGATGTGGTGGTGGATGAACGCAACCCATCCTCGCTCCGCTCTGCACCAGCCTTCCGCTGACCAAGAGCACCTGTGAGGCCAGAGCTAGCTGCCCTGCCGTAGGCTCCCGGAAGTTCCAGCAGCTTCTCACGCAGCTCTCCTCTTGCCCCACTTCAGTCACTGGAACGTGAGTAAGTCCTTTGTGTGACCGGTCAGTGACGCCTCATCCTCTGCCCCGCCCTTCCCATTGTCGCACGCTCGGCTCCTCTCCTATTGTGCAAGGTCTCATTCCTACAAGAAGTCCTTTTTTCCTGAAGCACACACAGTGATTCTTCTCCCTTGACTGAATCCTGAGTGAGAAACTCACACTGGGTTTCCAGGAATGCTGAGCTGGGGCTGTTCAATTCATGGGCCTCTCCTTGCATTTGGCAATCCACGACCGTGAAACCGACATGGCAAAGGATGAAACCAGCAGTTTCTCTCCGCATGTGCAAGCAAGAACATGTGGCCAGCATCTCCCTGTGAGACCCCTCGGTAAAGAAAGAGTATTCCCAACTCTGATAGCAAAGGATAGCTGTCGCTCCCTGTGGGGAGCAACCCGGACTAGACTGAGTTACTGGAATTAAGACTTATTCTATGCATCTGCTCTCCCACAATATGGCGCTGGGAGAGGAGAAAACAGCTTCTACGCAGCTGCCTCCAGTTCAACCAATAAACTGTAGGACCTACTCCTGATTGGAGGAGAGCAGCGTACTCGGCGTGTGGGCAGCCGAGTTGGGATTGGCGGAGGAGGACTATAAAGGAGGAGAGAGACGGCATGCACAAGGAACATCTAAGGGGAACATCTAGCTGAAGGAACACCTGTGCAGCCCCCGAGAGAACCGGCCGGCGGTGTGCCGCTCCCCTGCGGAAGTGGGGAATGTGGCCAGGGGGAACTGCCCTTCCACGGAGGTGGAAGGGATAGTAGCCAACCCGGGAAGAACTAGCAGCAAACCCGGGGAGGGCCGAGCAGACGAAAGAACAGCGCAGGGTTCTGTGTCGTTCCTCCACGAAGAGGGGGAGCGACATAATGGTGCCGTGACTCGGTTAGGAAACCTAGGACGGATAGGAAACCTAGGACGGATAGGAAACTTAGGAGGGAAGAAGCAGGAAAATACTGGAGAGAGAGACTAGCAAAGAGCCTAGGTGCCGGAAGAAGCTATTGAAAGCCTAGGCAGAGACTCGGATATGGACTGTGGGAAAGAAGTTAGGATTGAAAGCGAAAGTGAAAGCTTTCATAGACTCGGATGCGGACTATGGCGGGGAAGCTAGGAGACTGAAAGCGAAAGTGAAACCTGGAGGAGGCTTGGACTCGGATACGGACTGTGGGGAGAAGCCAGGAGAAATGAGAGGAATATTGTTGGAAGAAAACTTAAGGAAACATACCGGGTAGAGAAAAATGTTAGGGAGGATGAAGCCACGAGTGCAGGCCGAGGCGGAGATATAAGCCACCTTGGAATTCTTCAAGTCACCCCGGGGAGCAAGAGGCCAAGATCTGGAACCAGAGGCAGAGACGTGGGCCGCCAGGTTGAAATTCGCCAGGTTAGTCCGGGGAACTTGGACTGAATGCCGGTGGTGGCGGAAACATTCGCGGAAGCCGCCGCGTGCAGAGAGAGCACGGGGCGTGAATAGATAGGGAACGCGGGGCTGGCGTGAGGCCGTGGTGCGGGCGCGAAGTGCATGGAGACCGCGGAGTGTGCGCGCAGAGCCGGGAACCCGCCGGTGGGGCGAGGCGCCGGGAAGCCGCGCAGAGCCGTGAAGCTGCCGCGGGGCGAGGTGCCGAGAAGCAGCCTCGGGGCGAGCGCCGCTGGGAAGCCGCAGGGATAAGAGAAACAGAAGTTTAGAAGTAAAATGAGAGAAATAGGAATGCTGGAAGATAGAAGTAAAATGGGAGAAATAGGAATGCCCGGAGATAGAGAAAGAGAGAAATAGAAAGGCCTCCCCTCAACATGGCAATGAGAAAGCTTGGATTCGGTCTGCCTGATTAAGTGAGGCGATGAGCACCTGCGGGTGGCTAGCAGCTTATGCGCCGCAGGTCACCGAAGACAGGCACGAATTAACATCAATAAGGCCTCCCCACAACACAATAATGAGAAAGCTTGGATTCGGTCTGCCTGATTAGGGCGATAAGCACCAGCAGGCAGCTCAACCAGAGTATGAGCTGCAGGTCACCGAAGATAGGCACGAATCAACACCAATAAGTCACCCTACAACATGGCAATGAGAGAGCTTGGATTCGGTCTGCCTGATTAAGGCGGTAAGCACCAGCAGGCGGCTCGACCAGAGTATGAGCCGCAGGTCACCGAACACAGGCACGCATCAGCGCCTAAAAACCTCCTCACAACATGGCGAAGAGAGGACCCGGATTCGGTTTGCCTGATTGATAGGACTTGTAAGAACCTGTGGCAACTCTAGCAAGCAGAGCAGAGTGTGTGCCACGGGGCACCGAAGACAGGCGCGTATCAACGCCAAAAAATAAAAAGAAAGGGGGATCTGTGGGGAGCAACTCAGACTAGACTGTTACTCGAATTAAGACTTATTCTATGCATCTGCTCTCCCACAATATGGCGCTGGGAGAGGAGAAAACAGCTTCTACGCAGCTGCCTCCAGTTCAACCAATAAACTGTAGGACCTACTCCTGATTGGAGGAGAGCAGCGTACTCGGCAGTGTGGGCAGCCGAGTTGGGATTGGCGGAGGAGGACTATAAAGGAGGAGAGAGACGGCATGCACAAGGAACATCTAAGGGGAACATCTAGCTGAAGGAACACCTGTGCAGCCCCCGAGAGAACCGGCCGGCGGTGTGCCGCTCCCCTGCGGAAGTGGGGAATGTGGCCAGGGGGAACTGCCCTTCCACGGAGGTGGAAGGGATAGTAGCCAACCCGGGAAGAACCAGCAGCAAACCCGGGAAGGGCCGAGCAGACGAAAGAACAGCGCAGGGTCCTGTGCTCCCCGGGTTTGCTGCTGGTTCTTCCCGGGTTGGCTACCGACCCTTCCACCTCCGTGGAAGGGCGGGCCCCCCTGCCACTTTCCCCACTTCCACGGGGGGAGCGGCACACCGCCGGCTGGCTCTCTCGGGGGCTGCTCAGGTGTTCCTTCAGATAGATGTTCCTGGTGCATGTTGTCTCTCTCCTCCTTTATAGTCCTCTTCCACCAATCCGTGCTCTGCTACCCACACGCCGAGTACGCTGCTCTCCTCCAATCAGGAGCAGGTCCTGCTGTTTATTGGTTGAACTGGAGGCAGCTGTGTAGAAGCTGTTTCCTCCTCTCCCAGCGCCATATTGTGGGAGAGCAGATGCATAGAATAAGTCTTAATTCGAGTAACAGTCTAGTCTGAGTTGCTCCCCACAGATCCCCCTTTCTTTTTATTTTTTGGCGTTGATACGCGCCTGTCTTCGGTGCCCCGCGGCACACACTCTGCTCTGCTTGCTAGAGTTGCCCACAGGTGCTTACAAGCCCTACCAATCAGGCAAACCAAATCCGGGTCCTCTCTTCGCCATGTTGTGAGGAGGTTTTTAGGCACTGATGCGTGCCTGTGTTCGGTGCCCTGCAGCGCATGCTCTGCTCTGCTAGAACCGCCTGCAGGTGCTTACAAGCCCTACCAATCAGGCAAACCGAATCCAAGCCTTCTCATTGCCGTATTGTGGGGAGACTTATTGATGTTGATTCGTGCCTATCTTCGGTGACCTGCAGCTCATACTCCGGTGGAACTGCCTGCTGGTGCTTATCGCCTAATCAGGCAGACTGAATCCAAGCCCTCTCATTGCCGTGTTGTGGGGAGGCCTTATTTTTCTTTATTTCTCTATCTCCGGGCATTCCTATTTCTCTTATTTTACTTCTATCTGCCAGCATTCCTATTTCTCTCATTTTACTTCTATACTTCTGTTTCTCTTATCCCCGCGGCTTCCTGGCGCCCACCCTGAGGCTGCTTATCGGCGCCTCACCCTGCAGTGGCTTCCTGGCTCTGCGCGGCTTCCTGGCTTCGCGCACGCTTCGCAGTCTCTGCGCCCTTCGCGCCCGCACCACGGCCTCCGCGCCAGCCCTGCACTTCCTATCTATTCGCGCCTTGTGCGCTCTCCCCGTTCATGCCCCGCGCGCTCTCTCTGCACATGGCAGCTTCCGCGAATCACACAGCCTAGCTCACGTTTCCGCCATCGGTTGGTTTAGTTTTCAGTCTAAGTTCCCCGGGCTAACCTGACGAAATGCAACCTATAGCTTACGTCTCCGCTCCCGGTTTGGCTTCCCGTCTTTTGCTCCCCGGACTAATCTGACGGATTCCAACCTAGCTTATGTCTCCGCCTCTGGTTTTAACTTTTCGCCTTTTGTTCCCCGGGCTGACTTGACGAATTCCAACCTAGCTTACGTTTCCGCCTCAGCCTGCCCCTGCGGCTTCATTTTCCCTAACATTTTTCTCTACCCGGTATGTTTCCTAACTTTTCTTCCAACAATATTCCCCTCTCATTTCTCCTGGCTTCTCCCCACAGTCCGTATCTGAGTCTAAGTTTCTTCTAGGTTTCACTTTCGCTTTCAACCTTAGAGATTTCTCCCAGCTTCCCCGCCATAGTCCGTATCTGAGTCTATGTTTCTTCCAGCTTTCACTTTTGCTTTCAATCCTAACTTCTTCTGGCACTTTTTCCGTCCGGCTTTTCCCTAGGCTCTTTGCTAGTCTCTCTCTCCGGTATTTTCCCGCTTTTTCCCGCTTCTTCCCTCCTAGGTTTCCTATCCGAGTCACGGCACCATTATGTCGCTCCCCCTCTTCGCGGAGGAACGACACAGGACCCTGCGCTGTTCTTTTGTCTGCTCGGCCCTTCCCGGGTTTGCTGCTGGTTCTTCCCGGGTTGGCTGCTGTCCCTCCACCTCCGTGGAGGGGCGGGCCCCCCTGCCACTTTCCCCACTTCTGCGGGGGAGCGGCACACCACCGGCCGGCTCTCTCGGGGGCTGCTCAGATGTTCCTCAGGTGTTCCTGGTGCATGTTGTCTCTCTCCTCCTTTATAGTCCTCTTCCACCAATCCGTGCTCTGCTACCCACACGCCAAGTACGCTGCTCTCCTCCAATCAGGAGCAGCTCCTGCAGCTTGTCAAGTTGGTGAGAGGCAGCTGTGTAGAAGCTGTTTCCTCTTCTCCCAGCGCCATATTGTGGGAGAGCAGATGCATAGAATAAGTCTTAATTCCAGTAACTTAGTCTAGTCCGAGTTGCTCCCCACAGATAGCCAGGGGCTGGGGGAAGCTGGGAGTTATGCATATACCTGGCTTGCCCCACTCCATCACCCAAAGTCTTTCCTGAGCCTTTGCACCCCTCCCTCTCCTCGCCATCCCCTAAAAACTGAGCTGCACTGCAAGACTTCTGAGATCCTTGTTGTCCAATTGATCCGCAGAGCTGAAGACTGGCTTCCTTAATCCACTTTGACAGTTCCTATTCCCAGAGCCTCTGGGACTAAATAAATTGTGAAAGTTAATCTCAAAAGGACTATGATTAACTGAACTTTTTGAACCCTTCTAAAATGTGTACTTTGTTGCTTCTCACTTTATTGTGTTTTCCCTTGTCATTTAAAAACATGAAATGGCTACAGCAAAAGTCAGAATATGATTTGAGTGAACTTACTGATGATAGAAAAATAATCTGAAAACAGATTTACCACACTCCAGCTCAACCCTAGGCAGTGCAGGAAGGAAGTGACTAGAGGTGACAAGTAAGACATCAAGTGCCTGTTTATAAAAATGTCTTCATTCTGGGCACTGCAAATTTTCTTTTAAATTGTGCGTTGATTTTTACGTTTTTTAAAAACAGCTAATTCAGCAATTCTTGAATATACTGATATGTAGGCTGTTACGCTGACATTACGGCAAAAGAAAAAAATTCTCTGGTCAAAGAGTGAGGAATACTGGCTTCATTCAAAAATGTTAGAATACCTTCTTGTCTCAGGTGCTGTGCTGGGCAAGGAGCAAAATATGCCTAGTCCCAGACCGCATGGCTTTCACAGAATACGAGAACAGAATCGAACGAGCTTCCTTGCTGGGAGCTTCTTGAGAGTGTTTAACAGAGAGATGGGCATTGGGAACACCAAGTGGAAATACCGCTGAGCTCACATCTTCCGCTCTGACGTCACCAAGCTCGCTAGCTCGCTCTATCTCTCTGTGCTTAGAGTAGAATTAGTTATCCTTAGGATAATTATTTATGAAAAGTTGATCTAAATAAAATAAAATCCTGAAAATATTTTATTTTGTAAGAAAGTGCTGCTAAAGAGCAGCATTAGAACTGTCTGAGTGTCATTATTGTTTAAAAAGGCACAGCGAAAATATATTCATTTTTCATAAACTGAGTAAACAGCATTGACATCATACTTGCTGGTGAGCCATTCAAAGATGGATTTTGTGTCTGTGTGTGTGACAGGCTGAGTTAGATAGTGAGAGACAGAGAGAAAGGTCTTCCTTCTGTTGGTTCACCCCACAAATGGCTGCTATGGCTGGCACTGTGCCGATCTGAAGCCAGGAGCCAGGTGCTTCCTCCTGGTCTCCCATGCAGGTGCAGGGCCCAAGCACTTGGGCCATCCTCCACTGCCTTGCCGGGCCACAGCAGAGAGCTGGACTGGAAGAGGAGCAGCCGGGACTAGAACTGGCACCCCAACCGGGACTAGAACCCAGGGTGCTGGCACCGCAGGCGGAGGATTAGCCTAGTGAGCTGCAGCACTGGCCAAAAGATGGATTTTGATACTTTATGTGGAACAAATGTTGACTTTGTGTGGTGGTGATAATCTACGAGACAGAAAAACAACGAGCAAATTCTTGAATCAGGAGTGTATTTATACTTTTGTGAAAGGTTAATTTTATATAACTTGATCAGATGCAGTATAGGAAAACATTTGAAATTCTGGATTGTTTTTGAGAATTATAATCCATGCGTCCATGCATGTTCATTTACAGTATATCTTCTTGGGTAGATTTGGAGAAAGGAGGAGTTTGTCTTATTTTGCTTTGATGTCCGTCCAAACCAGTCCACTTCTCTAATGTCCCTTGGCTATACCAACTTGGACCCCACTAACCTGAACCTTGGTGTTCCATGGCTTCTGTCATTCTCCCTTGACATCACAGTTTTAGCTGAGTAGGATGTAGCCAAGGCTGCCACATTCCATTTTATTCTGTTCCTGAAATTCCCACTATGCTGTTTGGAACAAAAGATTTTTCTTTTTCTTTTCTTTTTGTTTTTAAGATTTATTTATCCCTTTGAAAGAGTTACAGATAGAGAAGCAGAGACAGAGAGAGAGGTCTTCCGTCTTCTAGTTCACTCTCCAAGTGGCCACAATGGCCAAGGCTAAGCCAGGAGTTTCATCTGGGTCTCCCACATGGGTGCAGGGGCCCAAGTACTTTGTCCATCTTATGCTGCTTTTCCCAGGCAACTAGCAGAGAGCTGGATGGGAAATGGAGCAGCTGGGACATAAATTGTAGCCCACATGGGATGCTGGGGTCACAGGCGGTAGCTTTACCCACTATGCCACAAGGCTGGGCCCAAAAGACTTTTTCTTAAGGGGTGAGGTTTGAGATTGGAAATGCAATTCAGATACTACTCTCTCAAACTTCCTTAGGCCCTTCATCACAGGGAATTTCCAATCTCCTTTTTAAAGATTTATTTATTTACTTGAAAGAAAGAGAGAGAAGGAGAGGCAGAGAGAGAGAGACAGACACAGAGAGACAGAGAGAGAAAGAGATCTTTCATCTGCTGGTTCACTCCCCAGATGGCCACAATACGGCTAAAGCTGAGCTGATCCAATGCCAGGAGCTTCTTCTGGGTCTCCCACAGGGGTGCAGGGGCCCAAGGACTTGGGCCATCTTCTACTGCTTTCCCAGGCCACAGCAGAGAGCTGGACCAGAAGTGGAGCAGTCAGGACGCAAACCAGTGCCCATGGGGGATGCCGGCACTGCAGGTGGAGGCTTTACCCACTACGCCACAGCACCCCCCCCTTTCTCTTTTTCGAGTTGGCTATATTGAGGTCTAATCTATACATGGTAAATATGTACATATGAACAGTAGTTTTACACAATTTGACCAATGCTAACTATCACCAGGGTCAAGTTCTGGAGCATTCCCATCACTCTCACCCCAGAATTACCTGTGCTCCTTTCTCCCACTCACCTCTCCCCCAACCCTTGGCCACCACTGATCCACTTCTCATCTCTGTTTTTGCCCTTTTGAGAATGTCATAGAAATGGAGTTAGAAAAGGAATCATACTGTATGTAGCTTTGTTTAGTTGGCATAATCTGAGACTCATTCATTTTGTTGCACGTAACAGTGGTTGGTTTTGTTGAATCCAGCCGAGAGCTGGATTGGAAGAGCAGTGGCTGGGACTAGAATTGGGGCCCATATGGGATGCTGCAGGTGGAGGATTAACCCACTGTACCATGGTGCCGGCCCCCCGACAAAGAGGTTTTAAAAGCAGCTGTGCCATATTGCATTTCCAGCAGCAATGCATGAAACTCCCAGTTGAGCACTTGATATTGTCAGAGCTTTTTAGGAAGTACTTTTGGCCGGCGCCACGGCTCAACAGGCTAATCCTCCGTCTTGTGGCGCCAGCACAACAGGTTCTAGTCCCAGTTGGGGCGCCGGATTCTGTCCCGGTTGCCCCTCTTCCAGGCCAGCTCTCTGCTGTGGTCAGGGAGTGCAGTGGAGGATGGCCCAAGTGCTTGGGCCCTGCACCCCATGGGAGACCAGGAGAAGCACCTGGCTCCTGCCTTCGGATCAGCGTGGTGCGCCGGCCGCAGCGCGCAGGCCGTGGTGGCCATTGGAGGGTGAACCAACGGCAAAGGAAGACCTTTCTGTCTCTCTCTCTCACTGTCCACCCTGCCTGTCAAAAAAAAAAAAAAAAAAAAAGAGAAGTACTTTTAATGGAATTGGGAGAGGGAGCAGGAGAGGGGAGGGTTGTGGGTGGGAGGGAAGTTATGGGAGAGGAAAAGCCATTGTAATCCATAAGCTGTACTTTGGAAATTTATATTTATTAAATAAAAGTTTAAAAAAAGCACTTTTAAAGAAATATTTGCTGTTTACAGTATATAAGTATTTCACATACATTTTGTTAGATTCATGTCTATTTCATGCTTTTAATGCTATTGTAAATGGTTCATTAAAAATTCAATTTCCATTGTTCATTTTTGTTACATAGAAATAAAATTGATTTTTGCATACTCATGTTGATACTCTTTCCTGCAACTTGGCTACCAATTTTCAATGTCATTGCTAGTTTATAGAAATAAAATTGTTTTTTTTTTTGTATATTGACTATATAAGCTTGAAAAACTCACTCATTATTTCCAATACATGTTTGGAGACTTTTTAGGAGTGTTATAGGTGGATAATAACAGACAGCGTTATTTCTTCCTTTCTAATCTGCTTGCCATTTTTTTCTTGCTTTGTTGTACTGGCTAGAACCTCAGATAGGGCAATGAAAGCAAATATCCTTGCCTTATCCTTGATCTTAGAGGGAAAGTATTCAGTCAGTCTATACTGAGTATGATTTTAGCTGTAAATTTTTAAGTAGATATCTGTCATCCTATTGAGGAAGCTCCCCTATGTTTGTCGGTAGCAAAGACCTAACAAGAATAGATGTTGAATCTTGTCAGCATTTATTTTATCTGAAGCTATTGAAATGATCACACAATTTTCTTCCTTAGTCTTTTTTTTAAGATACTAGAAGATACTTCACCATATTAATATCAGTTACTTTAAATTGCTTGTTTGACATTCTGTCTAACCTGAGTCTGTTTTTGTCGATTATTTTGTCTTGCAGTTTGTTTTCTCTTGATTTTGATTTTTTCCCTTTGTAACTTTTTTTTTTATTTTTAAAGATTTATTTATTTATTTGAAAGTCAGAGTTACACAGAGAGAGGAGAGGCAGAGAGAGAGAGAGAGAGAGAGAGAGAGAGAGAGAGAGAGGTCTTCCATCCGATTGCTCACTCCCCAATTGGCCACAACGGACAGAGCCCCACCAATCCGAAGCCAGGAGTCAGGAGCTTCTTCTGGGTCTCCCATGTGGGTGCAGGGGCCCAAGGACTTGAGCCATCTTCTACTGCTTTCCCAGGCCATAGCAGAGAGTTAGATTGGAAGTGAAGCAGCCGGTTTCTAACCGGCTCCCATATGGGATGCCAGCACTCAGGCCAGGGTGTTAACCCGGCTGTGCCACAGCGCCGGCCCCATGTAATTTTTTATTGTATATGGATATAATGCATAGAACAGGAAAGACTGAGTTAGGTTGAATTTATACCCGACAATAAGCATACTTCTTCAACTGGATTGAGTCAATCTAATCACAATTTGAGCTGGGTTGGATTTGATTGTGGCTGTGGTTTCCTTTAGTAGACCACCACCTTTAAATCCCTTTAGCGTTATCTTGTGCTGAGTGTACAGACTGTGTGGCTGGAGGGGTTCTCTGTTCTCTCTTACCCTTTTAGCTTGTATCTTCTTTGTGCGCCTGTATGTAGCAGTGGTTTGCTCTTTATGCTTTTGTCCCTTCCTCAACAGTCAATGATTGTTGTTTGTTTCCTTGGACAAAACCATTCTCATTCTTGAGGGTCAAGATTTTTTTTTATGGTGCTCCTGTTTCTCCTCTAACTCACAGTCTCTCTCTCTCTCTCTCTCTCTCTCTCTCTCTCTCTCTCTCTCCCTGGCATCATGAAGAGAAGAGACAGAAGACCAACCCCAGTGAGAGAAGATCTCTAATAGCCAAGCCCAGAAAACCATTCTGGGGCAGGATTTGTCTCCACTCTTCCTGCACTCACAGTGAGTTTTCATTTCTATACAGGAATGACAAGGTTTTTTCTACTTACCCAATAGCCTAGGGCTTTTTTCCATAGGGGAGATGGGTCCAGGCAGGGTTTGTGTTTTTCCTACTGTGGCAGCCACTCCTTTTCTCTAAACATCCACCACCAAATGAGGACTTGCTCAAGTCTCCTTGCCGTTAATCTTTCTCCTGCATACCTGGCATAGAGGAGAGGTTTGTGAAGAGTGTGTGCATATGTGTGGAATCCAGGGAGTCACACTTGGCATTTAGCAGTTCATTAAATGCTTTAGCTGAAGTCATCATTCCTGCATGTATGACATCCAGTGTCTCTGGTAACATCCCATCCCTGTGGAAGTATTGTGGGCAATAAATATGTTAATTTTTAATCTAGACTCTCACCTCCTATAGAGATAGACATACTAAATTGAGGTTAGTATTATGTGCAAATAAAAACAGAGTTTATTTGGCAGTGAGAGAATAAATGTACATTCATGTGCTAATATGGACTGCTCCAAGCTGGGGAACATCAGTGGGTAAAGAGTTGCCTTTGAATGAGAAAGAAAGAGATAATCTGAAAACATTACCTATAACTGGGAAGCTCCGTCTGAGACTAAGACAGGCTGGCAATGGAAAGAGGAAAACAGAATGGTACATCTGAGTATGTTTGTTGTGGAAAGACAAACAGGAGCAGTACCTCTAACTGAAGTCCGTGGCAGAGAGAGGAAAACCCTGCAGTACTTCTAAGAGGGCTCCCTCCTGCCTTCTACCTCCTTTTATGAGGAAGAGGGTGGTACCTCAATTGGATATGCAAATAAGGTTGGAGTCTTAGCAAGAGTCCTGGTCCCAAGTGTGCCAAGTGCATCCTGGGAAGGTGGGCACGTCAAATCTCCAGTTAAAGAGATAGTAGGGATTAGGAGTTCCAGCTCACCACATCTAGCTAGCTTCCTGCCTATTTGTTCACATCAGAAGATCCAGTCATTTCTTAGATTTTAGATTAATGGGTTTCTCTGTGTGACCTCAGCTGGGTTCAAGAAAACTAATAATTTTTTTGACTAACTTAGCTTTCTCTTGTTATGGAGGGAGTGATGCTGTTCCAGTTTCCTACAAATGAGGCAGGAGGGCCACCTTCTTTCCTCTGTGGAACCTCCACACATCTCTCATTCCCTCCCAGTTCTCTCCCCTCTTATTCCAAGCTATCAACAGAAATGTCAAGACCTTTTAATCCAATCCAGTAGAAAACCCCAACTCTCTTTGTGTTCCATTCTCATCATCCATGACATGTGTAGGAGTTCTTTATCATAATTAGAAACAAAACAAGAAGGAGGTGCAAGCTCTGGCACCGTCTGCCCTGCATGGACTGATCCTCACCTGGGCTTGGTGTGGCAATGGCAGTCAGCCTGATTATTGGAGATGATTCCACTGTAGTTTGCAGATTTGGCCACAGCAGAGAAATGTTTACATAAAAACAATGAAAAAGCCTTTCCAGGTGTTTTTTTTTTTTTTTTTTTTTTTTTTTTTTTTTTTTTTTTGCTATGCTTGCAAAATGTTTTAAACTGAATTATGGAGGCTGGTGCTGTGGCATAGAAGGTTAAGTCTCCACCTGCATTGCCTGCATCTTGTATGGATGCTGGTTCAAGTCCTGGCTGTTTCACTTCCAATCCAGCTCCCTGCTATTGTGTCTGGGAGGGCAGTGGATGATGGCCCAAATGCTTAGGCCCCTGTACTCATTTGGGAGACCTGGAAGAAGCTCCTGCCTTTGGCCTGGCCCAACCCCAGCCATTGTAGCCATTTGGGGAATGAACCAGTGGATGGAAGATCATTCTCTCTATCTCCTTCTCTTTCTATTTCTGCTTTTTAAATAAATAAACAATTTTTAAAAAATTTTTAAAAACATGAATTATGCCAGTTAAGGGAAACTGCCAGATAACAACCCTGAGTAATGGGAGTCTTGACCCCAGACGTTGATGGCGGAATGTTGTACAAACTCTTCCTCAGTCTTGTAGAGGAGGTAAGTGGTTTTAGAGGGTCCGGCGCTGTGGCATAGTGGGCTAAACCTCTGCCTGCAGGCCAGCATCCCATATGGGTGCTGGTTCATGTTCCAGCTGCTCTTCTTCCAATCCAGCTCCCTGCTACGGCCTGGGAAAGCAGTAGAAGATGGCCCAAGTGCTTGGGCTGCAGATCTCACAGGGCAGACCCAAAAGAAGCTCCTGGCTTTAGATCAGCCTAGCTCCAGCCATCTGGATAGAAGACCATCAGCAGACAGAAGACTTTTCTGTCTGTCTGTAATCCTACCTCTCAAGTAAGCAAATAAAAAAATCTTTAAAAAAAACATTGGTTTTAGACTAGATAGGTGTCTAAGGGTTATGGTTTTGTGAAGTTCACAAATGGATTTGAATAGACAAGAGCACTGACCAATACCAGGAAGCAGTAGGACTGGGGTCTACATCTGTGCAGTTGAGCGTGGCCATCCTAAGCGAGCTGTGTAGAGCCAATGCAATATAGTCCCATGTACAGTTAGGCTACAACCTGCATCAGCAGCTGAACCAGAACTACTGTACCCACTGGGACTATGCCCAGAAGAAATGCACTAGTCACTCCTAGTTTGGCTACATTCAGAGCGCTGTGCAGACAAAGAAGAAGTTGGAGATGATGCCCTGTAGGACTCCACGCTGCAGCTAGCTGTGACAGAGGCCAGCCAGGAGCTCACTGAGCCCCAGTGAGGAGCTGTATGATGGGCTGGTGGACTATCACTGGCAGCCTCTGGACACAACGCCTTCAGAGAGCTCCACTGTGACATAGCTATGGCAAAGGACAAAATCAGAACAGACTATGCAGAGGACTCCTTTTTGAAAAATATTGTGGGGGGCCAGCACTATGGCACAGTGGGTTAAAGCCCTGGCCTGAAGTGCTGGCATCCCATATGAGCGCTGGTTCTAGTCCCCACTGCTCCTCTTCCGATCCAGCTCTCTGCTATGGCCTGGGAAAGCAGTAGAAGATGGCCCAAGTGCTTGGGCCCCTGCACCCACGTGGGAGACCCGGAAGAGACTCCTGGCTCCTGGCTTTGGATTGGCGCAGCTCTGGCTGTTGTGGCCATCTGGGGAATGAACCAGCAGATGGAAGGCCTCTCTCTCTGTCTCTACCTCTCTCTGTAACTCTATCTTTCAAAATAAATAAAATTATATATATATATAAAGAAAAATATTGTGAAAACTTTTCTCTTTTTGGAAATATGACTTGTAAGCTTTTTTTTTCAAAGCGCAAGAAGATCTTTCATGGGGCTGAAGAACTATATACAACTTGTAACAGTATGGGTTCAGCTAGAATTATCAGACAATATGCTAATTGTGAACTGACTATGACGTTGCAAGAAGTCTGAAGTCAATGAGTCCCAACACTAATTTGAGGACTTGATGGTTTCCTTGATGGCACTGATAGGAGTCTAAATCTTCTCCACAGCACGTCGCCTCATGGCTCCAAGACGCTGCTACATATCTGGACAGAGTTCACAGAGGAAAAATAGGTAGGTAGAGAAAGGAAAAAAGTCTGAATCACTGGCATTTTTAGCTGCAGATGTCCAAATCCACGCTGGTTAATTTACGAGGAAATAATATATTAAAGAACAATAAATAGTTCCTACAATTTTTTTTTTGAGAGTCATTTGAAAATAGTCCTTCTACTCAGAAACAATGCAATTAGGAATGACGCCACTAGCGACAACGCCCAAGAACAACACAGGACAGGGCTGCAACAGGTGAAACATGCCAGAGACTGCCACCTACCTTACAGCAGCAATGACACCAAAATCCTACCATCGCTCATGCATCAGAATTGGATCCCTTCAACCAGGATTCCAGAACGCCTGCCGTGGCTCACTCACGTAATCCACTTGCACTGCCATCGTATTTGCCTTCCCAAGTCGCATGCCTCCATCCCAACTGAGAAAGGGTCTTGGAAGTGAAGCACATTTCCAAAAGTGGAGCCACGTGCATACCTCGAGACCAGTTATGGACAAGGAGGCTGGAATTCATTCTCTAGAGATGCTGTCCTCTTTTCTTCAAAATGGAGGTTTTCTTAGTAAAGAAGAGGTGAGGGGAAAGGCTATTGGATAGGCAAATAACACTCATTCATTCAAACAATTGGGCACTAACCATAGACCAGATACTCTTCTTGCAGCTTGTGACACTTGGGGAACAAAGTAACCATTTTTTCCTGTCCTTGAGCTTACATTCCAATGTGGGAGACAGGCATTATTAATTAAGTTTTTAGTATTAGTATGGATACATGTCATGCCTGGATGTGATATGGAAAAATGATATGGAAAAGAGAATTATTAGGGCAGGAGGTTGGGAGTCTAGGGCTTAGTGATAAGGAACAATGCAATTATGTGTTAAATTCTCCGGCAAAGGCTTGAAGGAGAAGGCCTGGGGCACTTGGCTATCTTGTGGGTGGCTTTCACAGCTTACTCCAAGGCTCCAAGGCAGGCATGCTCCCTGACTTGTGGCTGGCAAGGAGCGAGTGAGGGAAGAGTGGCCAGGGAATGGGGTCAGGGAAGGAATAGAGAGCTAGATTATCTGGGGCCTGCGGTTGTTTTAAGGCCTCTAGCTTTTAGACTGCATGAATTGCAGAGGCCTAGCAGCCCTGTAAGCAGAAGAGAAGTGTTATCTGAGTTTTAAGAGGATTACTCCAGGGGCTGGCATTGTGTCATAGCAGGTAAAGCCACCTCCTGCGACGCAAGCAGTGCCCATCTGGGTGCCCTGGGGGCTCCACGTTCGGTTCAGCTCCATGCTGATGGCCTGGGAAAGGCAACTGGAAGATGGCTCAAGTGTTTGGGCCCCTACCACACACATGGGAGACCTGGATGAAGCTCCTGGCTCCTGGCTCCTGCCTGGCTCAGCCCTGGCCGTTGCAGCCATCTGAGGAGTGAACCAGTGGAGGGAAGATCCCTCTGTCTCTGTAAGTTAAAAAAGGAAGATCACTCCGACTGCTTGGTGGTGGATGAGGAATGGGGACCGAGGGGGTAAGGAGGCAGGAGCTCTTATGGAAACTGATGCAGAGACAAAGGGAATGGAGCAGAGTGATGCAGTGCAGGGTGGTGAGCAGGGGCTGCACTCTGCATGATGGTTAGAGCTGGGAAAGGAAGCGCTGGGTGATGATGGCCGCAGGGTTCTTTCCTCTGATCTGCTGGAAGGCAGGAGCTGTCACCACCTGGGATGGGAAGGCTGTGAGTGGAACAGATCCAGGGGAGGTGGCGGCTGGAGCTCAGCTGGGGAGAGGTGAGGTTGGGTGGCTTTAGAGAGCAAGAAGAGCTGTCTCACAGGCAGATGGGTACGGAAGCCCCTGCTCGGGTGAGAAGTATGGGCTAGAGATGTAGAGCAGCAGCGACTGCCCCAGGCTTTTGTTTTCAGTGGGGATATAGTCTTTCTTCCTGGCACAAGACCTCCAAATTAATAAAAATTTTTGGATGCTTTCTAAAAGCAAATGTACTTTCAGAGATTGAAACACATCTCTATTTTCTTGAGAGATTTAATCAAGAAAAAGTAACCTAGTCAAAAAATTGTCAAGAGCATTAAGGATCCTTAATATATTTGTTCACCTTTCTTCTATACTCTGCCCGAGTTTTGAGAGGAGACACGATGTTGTGGTATGAAGGGTGTGAGCTCTGACACAAGACAGACCGAGAAAGGAGTTCAGGTCTTACCGTGTATTTATGGCACCTACTGCTATTAAAACATTTTAAATCATATTTCCACCTGCACTCTGTTAGAGTGCCTGGCAATTCATTAATTTATTTATTCATTCAGCAAATAGTATGCCTGCCTATTATATGCCAGCCACTATGCTAAACAACGAGTGCACAACTCTGAATAAAACAGACTTTCCTTATCCTTCTGGAAGTTATGGTACAGGAAGCAAGCAATTTACAAAGAAACTAGAGTGTCCACTCCACTTGTGAGAACCTGCTCAGTTTCACTGATGGAGGTGAGGAACACGAACTACACTCACAATGAGACACCACTCACACCCACTAGACCGGGAAGGAGTAAGAGGAATAACACCAACGCTTGATGAGGGCAATCATAGAAACAAGAGAGTTTTTTCCAGTAAGATGGGAATTCAAACTATGCAATTACCTCAGAGATCAGCTTGATTCTCAACTTGCAGTGAAGTGGAAAATGTGCATCCCCCTCCAACTCCGAAGTTCCACTGTGGGACTGCACCAGAGAAACTCCTAGGCGGCGTGCACAGGATAGCAAATGCAGCACTTGTAGTAACAGGGAAGAAGTGGAAGCAAGCTAAATGTCCATCCGTGGGGGATGCACAATGAGATAAGACTCAAGAGTTTAACATGGACACTTTGGTTTGCTTCTACCTTTTGGCTGTTACAACACAGTTAAATATTTTAAATCAAAAGAAAATCAATGAAGTTGAGATAGAGAAGGTAAAAGTAAAGCAAATCACTACTCAGTAAGAATGCCTAGAGGGTAGGAGAAGTTCTACCACACTAAGTTTTTACCCACTCATCTAGGTACACTCATGGGAACATGTGGCACGTGTGAATGTCATGTGCCATGCGGTCTTTGTCATTCCTAGGGCACGGAGGCATGGCTGGTTCGCACCAGCCGGCTGCAGTCCCAACAGAGGCAGGGCCGGCTCTGCCACCAAGACTTCTGCACCTGCCCTTCCTTGTGCTCCCCTTCCCACCACACATGATGTTCTGGCTCAAGCCTAACAACTTCCTTCTTGCAGATTCCAAGAAAGGAAACAGTCCTTGGCACTTGACAAGTGGTTAAAAAAAAAAAAAAAGATTGGGATTGAGAAGTATTTTGAGTCCCTGTGCAAACAAGTGTGTTGCAATCGAGGTAATCCCAGGCTCACCCAATTCTTGCTCACAACCCCTGTGCCTATTGGACATTATGCCCCATCACTACTGCCCATCTGAGTGTTCACCAATGCCCTCCGCTAGGGGGTGCCAAACTGCTGGAAAGCATCAGCCTACTTTCTCCCGACTAATGTTGTTCACAATCACTTTATATTATATAAGACACCTAAAGTGGAACTGCTCTGTCTGGTTAAGGAGTTGGGTGGGGGGTAGGGTAGGTGTGAAGCCTTCAGATCCAAACCCCAGTGCAGCTCCAGGGAAGCCCAGTGGGGAAATATCTGCACGAGGCTGGGGAAGAAACCCCAGTCCTCTAGCACACTGGCATACGTGGGCCCAGGAAACAGAGGAGGATTCTAATCCAGAGAGGGGCAAGCTCTTCCACGCAAGGCTCTTCAGCCCTTCTGGCTCAAGTGTGAGCACTGTGTGTGTGTGTGTGTGTGTGAAGAGGGTGGCATCCAATTGCTAGAGTCCCCCTCTGTGCTTCCAGAATGGTCTCTTGGGAATGTCCTCCAGCCCCTAAAGGCTCCTTGGGGCATGATTTGAGAATCACTGGTCTGTCTGAACTCATTCATCCTTGTGATCCTCTGCAGACCAAGAGCAATGCCCCCGGAACAAATGGTGAAACCAAGGCCAGAGTCCCCCGGGGAGGAAGTGGTGGAATCAGAAATGCTCCTTCTGCAGCCATGGGAAACTTACCATTTGGTAGAGACACAGACACTGCAGCAGCTAGAAGGGGAGGGGGAGATGTTTCTGGGAACTGGGAGGATTAACTAAAATGGATGCTCTCCCTGTTGGGGAAACCCACTAGGGCACCCGGAAACAAAGCCAATGACAGCTGCTGAGGAAGCAGCCCAAACAGACGCCTGGGCCAGCAGTGAGTTGATTGTTCATCTCCTGGGGCTCCCTGTGCCTTCAGGTCTCTCCTGAGCTCTGGGCCCTCCTCCCTTCCCCAGGCAGGGTCCTACAGGCTTGCAGGCGTCTGGTAGAGAACACACCCAGCTGAGCACTGCAACTCCCTCTCTGCTGTGGGGCTAAAAAGAGCAGAGCTGGGGAACAGGAAACCAAGGCGGGAAACGGAAGCTGGCTGCCAGCAGACAGGCATGGCTGGTGGGAAGCCAGTGCCATGGGCCAGGCTCGGGGAGCCACAACTGTGTTGGGAGATGGTTGTGGCCTTTGTTAAAAGGCCCACTTGGGACTAGGGTTCAATTTCTTTCTTTTTCTAGACAGGATCTCTTGTCCAATAGTCCACGAAAGCTGACATACAGGAAGTGCCAACGATCTGACCCCTTTAAGTAATAGCTAAAGCAAAGATGTCTTTGAAAAGTTCAAGAAATCCTTAAATGGAATCAGTTTTATTCTTCTTTTGCTTTCCCTGAGGAGATTCAGTATGAACCTGTCTCCCTCTTGTGGAATTAATTTCTCCTCTTGGTTGTCCAGCATTTAGTAAAGTAAGAGTCAAACTCGGGGAGGTATCTTGTTGTCTTGTCTCTCCATTGTCTTTCTTTGCATAAGAGAAGGAAGCAGGATTATAGCAATCTAAGAAAAAGCTTAAATGTAATGGATCAATCAAGTATTTTGAAATAAACTTTTAATCTACCACTTCCTAGTACCAACATTGTGCCTGTGAAATCTAGTGCCTGAAGATGTAGCATTAGTTTAATATTACTTAATTCTTCCATATTAGGTTGAATGTCTTCTCCATTTTATGCTTAAAGGACCGTGACAAAAATAAACTTACAACTCCCTGGCCAAACTGTGAAGTTGTTTGTGCAGTGTTAACAATGACATACTACACCAGTAGTTAATATTTAGTGATCACTTGCTTCTCCTAAATTATTTTACTTATTCTTGGTAATAAAATTACTAGTCTAATTTTACTAAAATATTGAGTCTTAAAGAATGTAGGCAACTTGCTTAAGGCCACACAACCAGTTGCTAAGGTTTTGTTTTTTTTTTTTAAGATTTTTTTTTTTTTATTTGAAAGGCAGACTGACAGAGAGAAAGAGGGACAGATAAAAAGATCTTTAGTCTACCAGTTCACTCCTCAAATGGCCCCAACAGCCAGGGTTGGGTCTTCCATGTGGGTGCAGGGGCCTAAGGACTTGGGTCATCTTCTGTTGCTTTCCCAGGCCATTGCAGAGAGCTGGATTGGAAGTGGAGCAACCGGGCTCAAACCAGCACCCATATGGGATGTTGATGATGCAGGCAACAGCTTTACCCACCGCACCACAGTGTTGCCAGTTGCTAAGGTTTAAACTTCATTACGGGGGCTGGTGCTGTGGCACCAGCATTCCATATGGGCGCCGATTCGAGTCCCGGATGTTCCATTTCCGATCCAGTTCCTTGCTGATGTGCCTTGGGAAAGCAGTGGAGGATGGCCCACGTCCTTGCACATGGACGCTCTTGGCTCCTGGCTTTGGATCAGCTCAGCTCTGGCCATTGTGGCCATTTGGGGAGTGAACCGGTGGATAGAAGACCTCACTCTCTGTCTCTACCTCTCTCTATAACTCTGTCTTTCAACTAAATAAAATAAATCTTTAAACAACAACAACAACTAAAAACAAACTGCATTAGGACCACCACGGACCCTAAATGGAGAGGAAGGGACAAAGAATAACAGCAGCACACAGCACACAATCATTCGTTCTTCCAAAGTTTGGCTGTCTAGAGAGCTGAGAAGTATGTAAATATTGCATGTTATTTTTTCTTCATCCAGATAATCAGATCACACATAATGTAGATTGTATTTTACAGTTATTTCAAAGTCAAACTTTAAAACATGGAAAGCTTTGGCTACTAATAAAGTGACATCACTCATGCCACAGGAGGGCAGTTGGGCGCAGCTGTCAGGAGATGGAGCGAGCTGTCTTCTCTCATTATTGCTCCATTATCGCTTCAAGCCACACCCACCCCACGGACTGCTGGTTGCCAGTGAGACAGATCTTACAAAACAGCAGGAACAGGACAAGACAAAGCTGCCCTGCTGAGCCGGAAACCCCTGGGGCTGGACAGCAAAGAAGGGGTAGGGTAACAGGTTCTTTGCAAACAAGTCAGTCTTTTAACTATTCACTGTGGCGGCTTTGTCAATTTCCTGTAAGACATCATTCTACTATCTTGGAACTGAATTTGGGCCTGCAAATGGTTAGTGACCTTGACCACACTGGAGATGGCCTTGGAATCCCTTTCCTCCGAAGTTTGGTTATGAATCAATAGGAGCCATTCTGGTGATGTCACCAGCGCACCCACTTGGACGCACCCTTCTTCTGCCAGTGAATGTCTGGTGTACTGCAGGAAAGAATGCGGGGCCCAGCAGGAATGTTTCCGAGTAGGAATAGAAGTTATTAATTGCCAGGAAGGCAACTGAAACACACAACTCTAAAGTGACTGGTGAATGAGGCCAGGCATCTTTAGGCATGTGGATGCAAACGGCAGCTCCTGAAAAACAGCCAACACTGAGCTTCTGTAAATATTCTGTCCAAAGGGGTTTAGGTTTATTCAACAGGCTTGAAAATAGCATACCAGGATGCTTTAGACAAAATAAGGAGGCTTGAATAGGGGAGATAATCTATTCTGAGAAAAAATAAATTTTGAGACAACTCCAAAGGCTTGCTAATTCAGAGGCAAAGTGATTTAACCAAAAATTCAGGGCTGGGGCCAGCACTGTGACAGCAGGTAAAGCTTCCACCTGCAGCACCAGCATCCCATATGGGTGCCAGTTTGTGCCCTGGCTGCTCCATTTTTGATCCAGCTTTCTGCTAATGTGCCTGGGAAAGTAGTGGACGATGGCCCAAACGCTTGGGCCTCTGTACTTCAGTTTGGTCCAGCTCCGGCCCTTGCAGCCATTTGGAAACTGAACCAGAGGATGGAAGACCTCTCACTTGCTCTATCTATCTCTGTCTCTCCCCATCTCTCTCTCTCTCTCTGACTCTGCCTTTCAAATAAATAAATAAATAAATAAATTTTTTTAAAAAAGAACTCAGGGCTTTTTCTATGTTTCTGCTCTGCTGTCTCATCTTGTCTAATCTCATCTTGTCTCTAGCTTGCTGTACTCATAGTCACAAAATGGCTGTTGCAGCTCCAGATGTTTATGCAGATATGAAACTATCCAGCAGAAAATGGAGTTTTTTTTTTCTCTCAGGCATTCTTTTCAAGAGTAAAGGAACCAGTTTCTAAGACCCACAGCAGATCAGATCTTTACTCTTTGCTTGTTTCAGAACTAAATCACCTGCCCACGTTTAGAATGCACTGGTGAGGAAAATTGTACAATCACATTTGGTTTAGACCCTTGGATCACATAGAAGAGGGATAGCCTCATGAAAGGAGTAGGGGCTCTGTCATTATTTTTAAAAAAGAGGGGAGGGTAATGGCTGTTGTGTCGGCAGCCACACGTGGTTTGGAATATGTGAGTGCATGTAAATGTGCTTTCTTTTCTGCAAGTCTTTGTTTTTAAGGATGCTAATTTTAGTCTAGACCCCATGTCAACTATTTGGAATGCAACTTGGCAGAAATAACCACACCCAACACCTGTAGGAATGCTGAGTGAGACACTGCTTGGTGAAAAAAGAAGACAAAGACAACGAAGAAGAAATGGTATAAAAATCAGCCCTCTTGGCATTCTCGAACTGTAAAGAACAAGCAGTGTTTATAACTGTCACTTTATATTCAGTCTAACAATGGGAATTCCCCAAGTGACTTTGCCAGTAGTTTCCAAACCAACAATGAGAAGAAAGCCCACAAAGTCTTTATTTCAAACTAAATATTAAATATTGTTCTCTACTATAAAAGTAATTTTATAGAATCAAAAGTAATCTGGTATTTGCCACAGTAGTCCCGCGTGTATGTATGTATGTGTGTGTGTGTGTATGTGTGTGTGTGAGAGAGAGAAAGAGAGAGGGATGGGGGAATGAAATTGCAGTTGCGGTTATTTAGGGAAAGTGCTTAGCAAGTCTCTTGTATGCAGAAAATGAAGCTCCAGGGCACATTGAGCTGGAAAAACTGAAGGAGGGGTGTGTGGGATTGCCCTGTCTGTGAAAGGAACAGGAGTGCAGCTTTGGGAAGGGATGGGAACAGAGGGGAGGAGCAGAGTGGCAGGGCAGGAAGCCCCCGCCCAGAGGAGCCCTAGGAGTTTCTGCACCGAGCAGCTAACAACATGGTCCCCCGGCAGCTTCCTGTGGCCTTGCTGACACACAGTGTAAGCGGGATCTGTGCCTCGGTTGCTGATCTGTGATCTTCTTGGGTCCCAAGTCTGTGTTGTCTTCCTCACACCTGGGTGCCTCATGGGAGAGTGTGTGGAAAATCCAAATGGCTGAATCCCACAGCTGGCCCAGGAGGGGGGCCAGGGAAGAGGAGGGTCACTGGTCACTGTCTAACAGAAGACACCTTTCTTCAGGCACCACAGGTGACCAGGAAAAGTACACTCTTGAATGCCCAGAAATTTTGGAGAAGGCCGCCAAGGCCCCCTGGGATTTGGAAAGGCGTGAAAACAATTGTATTGAACTCTCCCAGACACCAGGGTTGCGTTGATAGCATGAAACATACACGTGATGACTCAGGGCACAGTTTCACGGTTTTCTCCCCACATATCGAAGTGTTTCCCTGTTCCTGAAAATATATACATTCTGAAGGCTGAATTCTTATAAACTTTATTATAAGTCATATTCCATTCCAATTCAAAAATATAGAACAAAATTTTATAGGCCCACTATTTTGGATGCTCATGGAAGATGTTTGTGCAGTTATTATAAATTCATTTGAGTGGGCCTAAACAAGTATTCCGTTTTTATTGTGTGTCCATAAATAACTACGGGCTGAAATAGCCAATGCCTTGCCTTCTTGAATTTTAAATAGTAAAATTGCATAAAATGTGCTCAAACCTCAAAATAAATGGAATGAGCTGAGTTTAACGAGCATAGACTATTAAAACAGATTTGTGTAGTTGTTCTTCAGAATCTGTTTTCCTCTTGCTCCTACATCTTTCTTCAACTTTTGGAAGTAAGAGTTATGTCACAGGTTAAGAATTTTGTACTCCATAAGCATATACAATTATTATTAATAAAAATTAAATGAAAGAAAAAAATTCAGAAGAATTAAAAGAGTCTGCCTTATACCATGAGGCTAGCTTACCTTTTTATTTTTTAAAAAACAATCTGGAGTTAGTTTCAGTATGTAAATTTTTTATAATTTTTTTAAAAAAAGTGTTTATTTATTTGAAAGTCAGAGTTACAGAGAGAGAAGCAGAGGGTCACTCCCCAGATGGCCACAAGGGCCAGGGCTAAGCCAGGCCAAAGCCAGGAGCCAGGAGCTTCATCCGGGTCTCCCACATGTGTGGCAGGTACCCAGATACTTGGATCATCTGCTGCAGGTTTTCCCAGGCCATTAGCAGAGAGCTGGACCAGCAATGGAGCAGCCTGGTTATGAATTAGCACCCATTCTGGATGCTCGCGTGACAGACTTTACATGCTATGCCACAATGCTGGCTCAGAATGCCGAGTTTTGAAAATGTTTCATGGACACATCAAAATTCTACATATGAGCAGGTATTTAACCTGATGGCTATGCTACAGGCACCCCACAGCAGAGCGCCAGTGTTAGTTCCCCAGCTCTGGCTCCTGACTCTAGCTCCCTGCCAATGCAGACCCTGGGAGGCAGTAATGATGATTTAAATAGTTGGTTCCTGCCACCCACATGAGAAACCTGATGGTGTCACTGGCTCCTGGATCCAAGCCCTGTCTCTGGCCTGGCCCAGCGTGGGCTGTTAAGGGATCTGGGGAGTGAACCTGCATATGGGAGCTCCTTCTCTATCTCTGACACTTAAACAAATTTTTAAGCAATTGTACATATTTATGGGATACCATGTGATATTTCATTACCTGTGTACATTATGTAGTGTTCAAATCAGGGTAAATGTGTCTATCTCCTCAATCATTCTCCCCTTTTTCTTTTTCAAAGATTTATTTTTTAATTTCTTTGTAAGGTAGTTACAGGGAAAGAGGGAAAAAGAGGGAGAGCAAGCACGAGATTTTCTTTTCTTTAAGATTTATTTTATTTGTTTGAAAGGAAGTTACAGAGAGGAACAAAGAGAAATATCTTCCATCACTGATTTACTCCCCAAATAGCCACAGCCCAGGCCCAAGCCAGGACTCAGGAGCTTGACCTAGTCTCCCACGGGGGTGGCAGGGAGCCAAGCACCTGGGCCATCTTCTGCTTCCTTACCAGGTGCATTAGCCAGAGGCTGGGTCAGAAATGGAGCAGCCAGGACTAGAACCAGCACTCACAGGGGATGTTGGCATTGCAGATGGTGGCTTTACCCACTGGACCAAGATGCTGGCCTTTTGATCATTTTTCATTTCTTTATGATGAAAACATTCAAAATCCTTCCTTCTAGCTTTTTTTTCCCCAGAAAAATATGTAGTGCATTGTCATTATTTATATTCATGTTACAGCTACTGCAAAACACTGATCTTGAACATCAACTATTATTACAAGCATATGTGATAATGGATGTGAAAACATCAAGCAGAACACTTGGCTGATAACCAGGACTTAAAATTCACTTTTCTTTTTTTTTCCCTCCCTACATATGCTGTTTTTTGATGTTCCCAGCTTGAAATTGTGTTTTTTTAAAAAGATTTATTTTTATTTTAAATTTTTAAAATTTAATTATTTTTATTTATTTGAAAAGCAGAGTGACCAAGCTAGAGACAGAGATGGAGAGAGAGAGGAAGAGAGGAAGAGAGAGAAAGATCTTCCATCTGGTGGTTCTCTCCCAAATGCTTGTAATATTCATGCCTGGGCCAGGTTGAAGCCAGGAACCAGGAACTGTATCTGGCTCTCCCGTGTTGGTGGCAGGGACTCAAGTTAATGGAGCCACAATCTGCTGACTTACCGGTAGGCATTGGGGCCAGCTGGAATCAGAAGTAAGGCCAGGACTTGATCCCAGGCACGCCATCTGAGAGGCAGGCATCCCAAGTGATACTGCTGCACCAAACGCCCACTCCTGAAAATGTGACTTCTAACTCTGAGGTTTGAGGAATCCCCATAAGTATTATATTAAACAGAAACAGACTGATGATGACAAATCAATGTCTGACTTTTATTTTTAGGAATCAATATCACTGTGGGTCTCAAGTCCTAGAAAATGTTCACTCCTGTCTCTCTACACCTGGGTGTGGAACATTCTTCCCAGGTAGTGCTGCAACTGTACGAGGAATGAAGGAATCACATGGGCACTGGATAGGTTTTATAACTCTGCGTTTTTGTGACTACTTGTTAAATATGTGTAGATGCTATTGCGATTAAGAAGTACAAATCCTTTGGAAAATATTGCTAAGTTAATAGTAGTCTTTTTGTTTCTAGAAGTTTCTTCTATCAGTGAGATAGTAGAAGTATGACAATCATCATGTGACTATGTGATCATGTCTTTTTTTTTTTTTTTTTTTTTTTTTTGACAGGCAGAGTGGACAGTGAGAGAGAGAGACAGAGAGAAAGGCCTTCCTTTGCCGTTGGTTCACCCTCCAATGGCTGCCGCAGCTGGCGTGCTGCGGCCGGCGCACCGCGCTGATCCGATGGCAGGAGCCAGGTACTTATCCTGGTCTCCCACTGGGTGCAGGGCCCAAGTAATTGCCCAATTACTTGTGATCATGTCTTTTAATGTTTGAGGGAGTTTCTCACATAATAGCAGAAAACACCCCGAAAACAATATAAGACCCAATGTTAGGGGGTTGGTAAAATAAAAGATGTAGCATTCTTATAATCAAAATATTAGGCAGTCATTAAAAATTGAGCTGTAGGATCAAATCATGTGCAATAAGAAAAATATGCTACCAGAATATCCAGTTGTGAGCCAGTATTATAGTATATACTGGGACCTATTCAACAAATATATCTATCACATAAAATAAAAGGTCATCATTATAAGGGCATTATTGGTTATCTCTGGGTAATGGAGTTACAGTTATTTATTTTTATTTTATTTACTTTTTCATGTTCTAAATGTTCTCTAACTTCAGTTATAAGGCAAGAGTTAAATTTATTTTTAGAGGCCTTCTTACTAAACAGTTTGCTATTA
The DNA here is from genome assembly GCF_051225735.1 of Oryctolagus cuniculus. Taxonomy (NCBI): domain Eukaryota; kingdom Metazoa; phylum Chordata; class Mammalia; order Lagomorpha; family Leporidae; genus Oryctolagus; species Oryctolagus cuniculus. The sequence continues at coordinate 48,744,767 of NC_142869.1, read as the reverse complement.
TCCCATAAACAGATAAATGTTGGGGACCTCTGGTCTTTTCAACCCACTAGAAATGCTAAGGTTGGTGGATATTTTGGATGCGTGACACAATTCCGATTAGCTTTGCTGGAAGCCCTCTCCATCACCCCAGCGTCTGTGGCGAGCCTGCTAATGATGTGACTTGATGTGCTGTCACCATAACCCCGGGGAGAAAGCGCAGCTGGGCACTTCTTTCTCGGGACAGGAGGGGCCTTCCCTAATGGCTGGGGAAAGATGTGGATCATTCAATAGAAGTGGTGGGGCTAGAAGAAAAAATCCCTCCCCTATATGGAGGCAGAAATGGATGCACGTATGGGTGTGTGTAGCATATATGTGTCCCGAGTCTTTCAATAAGGGAAAGTTGTAATTAGAGCCAAGCGTTGCTCTGGGCTACAGTGAACCATTACTGCCCCTGTTTGTAGCTCACAGATGGACAGAATTATGTTGTCTTAATAACAAGACTCTTAAGTGCCAGCTGTCATCCAGAATGGCAGCCCTCCGCACTAACAAAGCCCTCATTAAATGGTTTGCTTGGAATGATTCACCACCCCTCCTTGCCTTTCTAGCAACTGACAACCCGGCCCCTCCACCCTTCCTTGCAGACCTTCCCAGAACACTGTTAATCACTGGGAGAGCAGTCTGGGTTGTGTTTGATGGGGTGGTAACTTTTTTAATCCTACATATCTTCATATTATTTTTATGCCTTGTTTCATAAGTTTTCAGACGAGGTTGGTAGCTAACATCCTGTGCTATCATTCATTCCATGGAAAAATAATAATTGCTAATTTTCTTCTTCAGAGAACCAGAGCTTTATCAGGAATAACATTATGCAAATGACAATGCAAATGTCAACCAGAAAGTATCTGGAAAAAAGTTCAGATTAAACCTTCAGAAAACATCCAAAGTTGGCTGGAATAAAAGTAACTGAACATTTTAAACTATAAGGTCACCATGGTAGCAAAGGGAATTTATTACCAATAAGAGTTTTCTGAGAATGTCTTGCACTCTTAAACAAAATAAAGGAGGTAGGACATACACTAGTGTTTATTCTAGCTTAATTTATTTATGATAGGACGGTTGTCCTTGGTAAGTCTCCTTGGGATGGATCTCTTCATCCTTTGTTCAGTATCTTACAGTTCAAAATGCTTTGTGTTCAACCTTCTTAGCCTTAATAATTAATCCTTTATTTGCTCCTCTCTCTAAGTGTTTTTCTTATCATTAATATTTTAGCTCTCTCATGTTGAATGTTATTGGAATAAAGTTCATGGAAACACAGAGTAAAATTCTCAATTTTATCAAAGCATAACTTGTGTGGTATTGGTAAAGAATCTATGTCATTTTTAAAAATTAATTTATTTGAAGGTTGGAGTGACAGAGAGAGGGAGAGACAGAGAGAGAGAGAGATCTTCTATCTGCTGGGTTACTTCCCAGATGGCCTCGATGGCCACACCTGGGCCTATCCGAAGCCAGGAGCCTCTTCTAGGTCTCCCACGTGAGTGCAGGGGCCCAACACTGGGGCCACTGTCCACTGCTTTCCCAGGCTATAGCAGAGAGCTGGATCGCAAGAAGAGCAGCCAGGACTCGAACCAGTGCTGGTGCCATGGGCTGAGGCTTAGCCTACTAGGTCACAGCACCAGCTCCAAGAAACTGTAACTTAAAAACTCTACTTTAGGCTGGCACCGCGGCTCACTAGGCTAATCCTCTGCCTGTGGCGCCGGCACCCCAGGTTCTAGTTCCGGTCGGGGCGCCGGATTCTGTCCCGGTTGCTCCTCTTCCAGTCCAGCTCTCTGCTGTGGCCTGGGAATGCAGTGGAGGATGGCCCAGGTGGCTTGGGCCCTGCACCGGAATGGGAGACCAGGAGAAGCACCTGGCTCCTGGCTTCGGATCAGTGCGGTGCACCGGCCGCAGCACGCCTGCTGCAGCAGCCATTCGGGTGTGAACCAACGGAAAAGGAAGACCTTTCTCTCTGTCTCTCTCTCTCACTGTCTACTCTGCCTGTCAAAAACAAAACAAAACAAAACAAAAACACCTCTACTTTATCCCCAGAATATGCCCTTTGAAATACCTAGGGAAAAAGTCTGTTTTTTAGTATAAAGACTGGACAAACTCTGATACTGTTTATTTTACATATATAAGGTATGCACATATTTAGTGATCATAAAAAGGAAAAACTGTTATTTCATCAGTTTTGTAGTCATAAACCTGAGGTTTCAATTTTGTTCTGTTTTTTAAAGACTATTTCTTTAATTGTAGTTCAAGAGAAGAAGAGTATTTGAAATACATGCGCTTTGAATTTATCCTCAAATCTGAGTTATATGATAGGAGGAGAAAAAAAGCCAAGGCCCTTTTACTCTACACTACCTCCCTCGCCCAGGCCTGAAACTCCAATCAGCAAATCCCTCTCTACAACCTGAATCTGTTGCCAGAAAAGAGTGACACCTTGGACTGGGGTAACCTAGCTGGCCGCCTGCACCTGATCATGCCTGGGTGCTTACTGAGAATGCAGATCCCGGGGCCCCAGCCAGCTCTACCCCATCAGAGGCACTGAGTTTGGGGCCTGAGATCTGCATTTCTGGCAGACCCAGCCCTCTGAAGTGCTGCATCAGGCCATGAACCAGGGGGAAGGGACAGTTCATTCATTCCTAATAGAGACTCCAATCGGGAAAAGACAAAGGGAGAGCTGGGGGTGGATGAGCAGTGGCAGATGGGCCTCTGAGAGAATTCCGAGTTGTAAAAGAGGTGGTGAATGGAACACAGAGAGGGCTGGAGCTCTTGCAGAAAATGTCAGTGACTTATCACTTTCATCCAAAACCAAGTAGCCACTGAGGTTCCTGGGCTACCAGAGCCCTGGACCCAGGAGCCAAGGCTGTGGTGTTTTGTGGACCTGAGGAAAACACACTGCCCCCACCCAGCACTTGCTGTGTTAATTAATATCTCTGAACTGCAGCTTCATCATCTGTGAATGCAAATAGAGTTGTTATGAAGATTAAAAGATGCTGACTAACAGTGGGCCCTGTGGCGCAGTGGTTGACCCGCTGCTTGGGATGTCTGCATCCCGTGTTGGACTGCCTGGGTTTGGCTCTTGCCTCTGCTTCTGATCCAGCTGCCTGCTGATGCACATTCTGGGAGTCAGTGACTGATGGCTTAAGTGCCTGGGTCCCTGACAACCATGTAGCAGAGCCAGGTTGAGTTCCTGGCTGCTGTCTTTGGCCTGACTCAGGCTTGGCTGTTGAAGGCATTTGGGGCATGAAATAGCAAATGGAAATTCTGTTTCTGTCTTTCTGTCGCCCTGTGTTTCAGATAGATAGATAGATAGATATGATAGAAAGGAAAAAGCTCTATTTTAAAAAAGGAATGGTACAGGGAAGATAAGGAATAGGATGGTTAAGGATGTGATTGTTAGGGTCAGGCTTCCAGCATCATGTCCCAGCTCCCTCTCTTACTGCTATGTGACCTTGACAAGTTATTTAATCTATTTGTAACTCAGTTTATTCATGAATCTAATGCTGCTAAAAAGAACTTAGCATCTATCCTGTATGGTAGTTCTAGAGGGTGTTGAGATTCCATGGGAAATACATGTGATGACTCATAAGGAACTCAATACCTCTCATCATTATTTCATATATAAAGCAGCTGGCACCTGGTGGGAACTCACTAAATGATAGTTGTTATTAGTAGTAGTCATTGCTCCTGGCTTCAAGACAGGCCAAAGCACTCTTACACAATCCTGGCTGAACCCCCCTGCCTTGTTCCTAGTCTGTCGTAAGAGTGTCATGGAGGTGATCTGTGCGAACATGTGGCTGCGAGCGTGATCGTGTGCTGGTGGACGCACTTGTGATTAAGCAGACAAACACCTGAATGCTTTACGGGGGAGTGTGGGTGTTGGGCCGGTGGCTGATCGCCTGGGGTCAGCGGCAGCAGACTCCCTCCCATCCTGCCGGAGAACACAGCAGCTGCGTTAAGGGCAGTAAAAGTGAGAACTGATCTCTTGGAAGGTGATGGACACCCGTAACCAGAAAAGGATTTGAAGATCCCCAAACTGTAGTCAATGAAGAGCCCAGCACATTCCCTCAAGAATCTACTGTCCGGCGCCCTGTTTTGAACTCCCCTCAAATCACCGCAGGAATGCTACATCTTTTCCAAGTCTGGGAACAATAGTAATCTTACTCCTTCCTCTGGTGGATACTGCGTTCTAATCACTCATCCTCCAGATTCATAAATTTGGATTTGATGCTCAGTTCATTATCCTTTGTCACCACACGAGCCTTGCAATCTTTGTAGAAAAACACAGAATACAGAAGCGCTGTATGACCTTTGCCTCCTGCTGGGCACTGATGTCAATTATAGCTCAATGGAAATTGGAGTGGGGACAGTCTGGTACTTAACCAGTGGTGACTGTGAGAGGGAGAGGGAGCAGAAGGCGAGAGGGAGCCAGGAAGAGACAGATTACTACAAGAAGCTCATTGTGGTTTCCCTTTGGGCAAGTGAGACACTAAAGTCCTTTGTGGGGACCTCAGAAGGCACACCGATGAGAAAAATCTCTGGTGTGAACCCTATTAGTGTGGCTGCCATGCAGCTACCAGCTTGGTTTTGCAGACCTGAATTGCTTGGATGCTGGTTAATTTGTGTCTATTACAATGAAGGCTTTAAAAAGACATCATAGATAACATTGTTGGCTAGAGACCCTTGAGAAAATGGAGGAAAACTCCTGTCTTGGTTCATGCTCAGTGAGTAGAATTCCATGCCTAGAGACTGCAAAGTGGAAGCTCTTGATGTTCCCATTGCTAACGGTTGGCTCTCTGGTGAGTGGGGCTGCGGGTCCACCTTAAACCTCCCAGGCCTGGTTCTCATTTTTGTTAAAACAGATAGCCTGTTTGTTCTCATGGAACACATGACAACAGTAAGCAAACTTGAAAATGCAGTGTAAACAACAAGAAATGTTTCAGTTAGAGATGTGTTAAGAGAGGAAATAGGAAGGATTACTCTGCCCATATATAATCTAAAAATTGTCCTTGAGATTAGAATAAAATTAATGTCACTACTGAAGCTACAGATAATTATATAATTAGGCTTTTACATATTTATTGTGCAGGACACTGTGCTATACCTTGGGCACAACATGATGAACAAAGAGATAAGATCTGGCTTCAAAGACGTTATCTTTTAGCAGGAAAGAGGAAAAAGAAAACAGCTATGAGAAAGCAGGATCTACATAATGCAGGATTACGTGATACCTACTAAGTGTCACTTTGTGGGCTGCATGCTCACAGCTACAGTGCATGGTGGATGTTTTTTTAAAAATGGATGATCAGGGAGATCATTTGGAAGGCAACATTTGGGTTGGACCTTAAAGGAATCCTAACCCTGATTCTTCAACAAAGATGTAGAAAGTTCTTAAGACAGACCCGGCAATGTTGGGTAGCTCTGGTTAGTGAGACAGCAGGGAAGCGGGTGAAAGAAGTGAGATTTGGCTGGTGCCATATTTAGGAATTTGGACTTCATGGAGAATGAGTGAACCATCAACATTTTTTTTTGAGTGGGGAACTGACATAATCAAAGAGGGAATTTAGGAAGTGTAATCTGATGGGGTTGGGCAGGAAAGATTGCATCGGGAAGCATTTGGAGGTTAGAGATCAGAGGAGTGAAGCCAGAGGCCAAAGGGAATGAATGATCCAGTCCAGTGTGATGGTGTAACCTGTGGGCGCAGAAGAGCAAATTCTATGGCATAGAGACTAATAACGAGAAAAGTATTTGTTGGCTAGCTATAATGAGAGTCTGAGGCCACAAGTTAGATGCTTCCACCAACTCAGTCAAAACAGCTACCCACCCCAGATTCTCCTTGTCCAATTAATTCCAATACAGCAGATTCGACAGCCAGTATAGTCCCAAATTTAAAGACACATACCCAAGATTTAGTCTGTGTGCATGGTTTAATATTTTTATTTGCAAATTTGTTTGGCATCCATTAATTCCCAGCTGAGACGGAGCCCATGGTGGAATAGGCCCATTTGAAAATGGCGGTCTATGCCTTGCTATGCTTGAACTTTCAGGGAGGATTATGACTGATTATTTGGAATGGTAGTCAATTTTTTTCTTTGAAGTAGAACTTCTTTTTCTCAAGGAAAAAGATAAAATTCTGGTACTGAGTTGCATGGAGTTGAGTTTAGCAAGTTGTGCTTCTGTAATTCCTGCCACAGGAAAGTGTTGCTCCTTGTGACCAATATGGGACCCATTAGGGTAAGAGCTTTGCTCACACCTTTCAAAGAAAAGAACCTGGAACATGAAGCTTGACAAATTGGCTTTAAGTTATGAGAATAATGGGCATAAGAGTGGAAAAGACAACTTGGCATTTTGAGAGGTGTGGGAGGGAGAGGCTAAGCATGTGATGCAGGCTACTTCACTTTAGGCATAGCATTCCTTGTTAGTGGATGCTGTTGCTCCTTTCTCCTCTCCTTTACATACCAAGAATTAGAAACAAGAGGAAAAACAAAAGGGGTGACAACGAAGGCTTGGCTTCTTGTTCATCATCAGCATAAATGCTCCACGTAATATGTGTCAGAGATGAGCTCAGTGACCAAGGGGAGGGTGGTTGCGAGCGCTGCTGTGAATTAGACAGTGCTTCTAATGATATATTTTCCTACTTAAAAACCTTAGTGGTTTCCCATTTCAGTTGGAGTAAATTCCAAGCCCCTTAGCTGGCCTGCCAAGACCCTATGCCACCTGACAGCATCCATCACTTTCTACTCCTTTCACTCGAGTGGATCAGCTAGAATAGCCTTCTTTTTAATTCTTAGAGAAACACAGAGTCTTTGCAAAGTCTCTGCCTGGAACTCATTTGCAACATCTAGTCCATCTTATTTGCCATGCTTTCGCCAGTATCAGAAAACATGGCTAGAATGTGGAGGCAGTAATATTTGATGGCTGAAGGAATGAAAAGTTAGCAGTGTGGAAGCTAAATGCTGCATGAAGGTATCATCAAGACCAGAGCAAACTAAGATCACCTGGAAAAATTAGTAAAATGGAAGAGGAAATTATAGACAACAAAGTCAGATCAATTTGTAAGAAGATTTATGGAGCCAGCACAGTGGTGTAGCAGGTTAAGCATCTGTTTGCAGTGCTGGCATCCTATATGGGCACTGGTTTGAGTCCTGGCTACTCCACTTCCAATTCAGCTCCTTGCTAATGTGCCTGGGAGATCAGTGGTGGATGGTCCAGGTACTTGGGCCCCTGCACAGACATGGGAGATCCACAGGAAGCTCCTGGATCCTGGCTGTGGATTGGCCCAGCTCTGGCCATTGTAGACATTTGGGGAGTGAGCCAGTGGATGGAAGATCTTTCTCTGTCTCTTTCTCTATCTCTCTCTCTCTCTGTAACTCCGCCTTTCAAATAAATAAATAGATCTTTGAAAAAAGATTAATATTTATGATATTTTTAACATATGATAGGGGAATGCATTGTATTCTAAGAAATACATGAGGGTATTTCAAAAAGTTTGTGGAAACAATGAAAAGATAAGCTTTTCTGGTGCAAAACATTTGAAATTCACCCATAGTTGTTCCATTAACACATTTCTAGGAACTGTTTGAAGACATCTGGCACACTAATTTTCACAGTTCTTTAATGACAATACTAAAATATTCCTGAAGATAAGAACAGGTAATGATTAAAAGTGTGCTCTCTCCGGCCTCAGAATCAGCCCTTAAGGCATTTGAATCTGGCTAAAAAGCCCAAGAGAGCACTTCAGGCATAGAAATCCAAAACACTGTGGCCAAAATGGCCTACATGAAAGATCTCTGCGAGTGAGATCCCAGTGGAAAGAAGGGGCCATCAAAGAAGGAGGTACCTTTCTCTGAAGGGAGGAGAGAACTTCCACTTTGATTATGGCCCTGTCTAAACAATGTCGGAGTTTGTGGACTCAAGAGGCTTCCATAGCCTTGGCAGCTCATGACAAGAACCTCAGGTGATCACTGACATCATGAATAAGAGGTCAACTGTTAAATCAACCACAGGAGTCACTGTACACTTCTCCCCATGTAGGACCTCTGTCCTTAATGAGTTGTACTATGAAAATTAACAGTAAAACTTGTCTTCAAACTGTACTTTATACTTTGTGTGTCTCTATGGGTGAAACTGTTGAAATCTTTACTTAGTATAGAGTTGATCTTCTGTAAATAAAGATAATTAAAAATGAATCTTAATGAAGAATGAAATGGGAGAGGGAGTAGGAGGTGGGATAGGAGTAGGGGGTGGGAGGGTGCGCGTGGGGAGAAGAACTGCTATATTCCAAAAGCTGTACCTATGAAATTTATATTTATTAAATAAAAGATTTCGAAAAAAAAAAAGAAAGTGTGCTCTAAGTCTGTTGCGTCTTGATTTTTGCACTGATGACTCATAATTGCAAGTGTTTTTGCATATGAATTTGAATATGAGAAAAGTACAGAGGTATTTCAAAAGAGAAGTATAACTAGTAAACTCATTTTAAAATCTATAATGTGTTAAATGATAGAACATACAAGGCCACTTTCCAGATAAAGCCCCACATCAAACACATTTGTTAACAAAATGAAACGTTGGCCGGCGCTGTGGCTCACTAGGCTAATCCTCCGCCTTGCGGCGCCGGCACACTGGGTTCTAGTCCCGGTCGGGGCGCCGGATTCTGTCCCGGTTACCCCTCTTCCAGGCCAGCTCTCTGCTGTGGCCAGGGAGTGCAGTGGAGGATGGCCCAAGTGCTTGGGCCCTGCACCCCATGAGAGACCAGGAGAAGCACCTGGCTCCTGCCATCGGATCAGCGCAGTGCGCCGGCCGCAGCGCGCCAGTGGCGGCCATTGGAGGGTGAACCAATGGCAAAAGGAAGACCTTTCTCTCTGTCTCTCTCTTTCACTGTCCACTCTGTCTGTAAAAAAAAAAAAAAAAACAAAAAAAAACAAACCATACAAAATATTAGTTTCCATGCTTGACCATAAAATGATATATAAGCAATGGAGTAATTCCAAAATTATTGGAACCAGAAGCATTTGCATTTTGGATTTTTTTGCAGATTTTGAAATATTTGCATATACATGAGCTAGCTCAAAGAGGGGACCCACATGTAAACATGAAATTCACTTGTGTTTCATGTATACCTCATACAAACAGCCAGAAAGTTAATTACATGCACACTTTTTAGTACACTTGCATTTTTGACTGCAACTCATCACATAAGGTCAGGTGTAGAATTTTCTACTTTTGTCATTGTTTGACCCTCAAACAAATTTTAGATTTTGGAGCATTTAGGATTTTGGATTTTGGATTAGGGATGCTCAATAATTGAGACTCCACCTCAGGCCATTGCTTCATCAAGAGCACAATTTTCCATTCTTTCACAAAGGGCTGACAATTGACTTCTTCCCTGGTTGAAGACGAGTCACCAACAGCAAGTCTAATTGCATAATTTAACTCAACTTTCTCTCTTGCCTGTTAAAAACACATACGAAAAACTTTTCGAAAGAAGACTTTTAGGTTTTTTCCCCTCAGGATTGCTATTAATAAGCACACCAAAGCAAGGAAGATTTGAGCTATTTTAAAATATGTAACCCATAGTAATGAATTAATTACCATATAATACTTAAAGCTTTGATTATTCGTACATGAGAGCTTCCATTATTAATGACTGCTTATGAAATTAATCTTTCTAATTTCCATTATGATTCAAATTAACTTGATTAGCTGGTCTCATGATTCACATTTCTATCAAGCTCTACTTTTCATTTCTGAAGCATGAAATGACATAAATGTCTTTTGGGGCAAAAGCACTTAAAATTAAGATTTTACTTTGATGCACTAAGTAAATGAATTGAGTTAGAATGAATAGTAATTGAGCTGTGTTTTCATTCACACACTGTCCTCTGGTGTTTAAATGTCTACATTGCAAGTTAAAATAAAAACCAAAATCAAATGCAAAAGTTAATAGCTTCTTGCGCTGGGGAAGGTACATTTATTGTTATCTTGGGCCTAATAATTATTACCTTACCGAGATTGTGAGTAAATGGTTTAAAAATTCAAACAACATAATAAAAATGTAGTGCTTTCCAGTAACAAAAACTAAAGGCTGATAGGATGTGTATATGTGCTGATAGGATAGAGACTACCTTTTTACTTATGTATTTATTTTTTAAAAAAGATTGATTTATTTGTTAGAAAGGCAGAGTGACACAGAGAGAGAGACAGACAGACAGAAAGAGAAGAGATCTTCCATCTGCTGGTTCACTCCCCCAGATGGCTGCCTCAGCCATTCTGAGCCAGGAGCTAGGAGCCAGGAACTCCACTGATGTTCCCCCACATGGGTGGCAGGGAGCTAACTACTTGGGCCGTTGTCTACTTCCTCTCCAGGCACATTAGTAGGAAGCTGGATGGGAAGCAGAGCAGCAGAGACGCCAATGGGCATTTCATTATGGGATGCCAGTGTTGCAAGTGGCGGTTTAACCTGCTGTGGCACTATGTCAGGCCTAAGACTATTTTTCTTAAAGTAATTTATTTTAAAATGAAAACACTCAGTACTAAATAGTTTGATCTATTTCTCCTATAGATTTTCTCACTTAAGACTCTTCACTTTTGACAAAGGAGAATTTAGTGATGTCTGGTAAGGGCTGAGGAGCAATTAGGCCCTCTGCTACGGCATTGAGCTTGTTTCAGAATTCTGTAATGCTAGCAAATATCTCCCACTTGCTTTAATGGAACATTTTCCCAACACCTTTTCTCTGTTGATTTGAATGGAAATCAGAGTTAAAATTTTCTAAATTCTCTTTGTTTCCATCTAGTTTACAGTTTTATATATGATATATAGATACGTATATATGACCTATTTTAAATATCTTTGGGATTGGCTGCAGGCTAAACTTGTGGATTTAATTGCTTTTATTATTTTTTTTTTTGAGTGGTCTTTTGCTTCATTCTCATGTAAATGATGACTGGAATCATCCTGTCTCTTCCAGATGTCATGAATCTCGTTGTATTTCTTTGCTGGTCTTGACTGAGGAAGTCCAATGAGGTCTCTGCCCAGGGTGTGGGAAATGATGAATGTTGGCCTGAGGGAATTTATCATGTTATGACACCATGATCACTAAGGGCAAGTCATTCCAAGTAATTAGTGTGATGCCATTGGAGGAAAGGTCCTTTTTTGAGAGGGCTGTGTTTTTGCAGGTAAAGGTATTTCTCTCCAGGTAGAAGAACGCTCCTGAGACATATTAATGGGGGCCTTCCTTTACTGAGAGTAAGGGTGGCCTTGATGACCTTTTAAGTGATTGTTGACACTAGGAGTCTGTGACCCACAATATCATTTCATCAATTTCCCACCGCAGGGCAGTGATGGACGACACCTGGCCAAACCTGAGCATGTGATCTCTGCAACATGGGAAGTTGCCTATTGGAGTGATTTATACTCTGGAGAGTTCGGGCTACCAATCATCTGATGCTAGCCCATGAAGGAATAGAAAGGATTTACAGCTCAGGAAAGAATTTATCTTATGGGTCACCTGCCTACATATATTACAGCCCTGTGGGTTTCATCCAGAATATTCTGCAGTGTAAGCCCCTGGGTGCAGGAAGTACACTTGTCTTTGCTTACTATTGAATTCTCTACATCCAGTAATAAGAATACAGTAAATGTGTCTTGGATGAATGGGTGACTGCAAGTTGGCATGGTAACACAAAAACATTCAAATAGTATTTTAAAATTTCCACTATTGATTATCTATATAATTCTCTATTTAATCTCATGCCTAGAAAAAAGATTATACTGAAATTTGTGAGGCACTAATATTAATGGCTTCACTTTTATAAATGAAGAAGCTATTAAAGCCTTTAGCCAAAAACTCAACAAAGATGTTTAGGAAGAATGTCTGCTAACAGACAGGCAGGGCGTATTGAAATCACTAGGGTTTGAGATCTGGCACTCAGCCTGATAGATTCAGAACCCAGATTCCACAGTTCAACTATTGATGTCACTATTACTTCAGAAATGCCAATACTACCAATAATAGCTAACGTTTATTAGAACTTTAATTATCTGCCAGCCTCAATGTCTTAAATGCTTGACTTTATTTAATCCTCATAACACGTTCTGGAGATCAATTTCATCACTTTCATTTTTATAGATGAAGAGACTGAAAGAGTGGTTAAGTGGTTTGTTCCAAATCACCTCACTATACTGAAATAAAAACGCAAATGCTAATTTTATAATAAAAAGAATGAATCTTAAGTGTTACATTAATGACATTTCAAAGAATGCTCTTAGTATGTAAGAAAAAAAGAAACGGCAATTCAGGGTTCCAAAAATGTGGTTTAGCTTAAATATTGAAACTTGTATTGCGTCTCTGTGACTCCAGACCCAAAATCTACTTTGTGAATGTGAAACCCTGGTCCAGTGACTCCCTCATGGGATGCAAACCTCTGTTTGGGGAGAGCTAACCCTGAACCTTCCTTCCCCACTGGAATGTCCCTGGCTGCTTCCCTGCCACTGCTGTGACTTCCAAGTCCCTTGTCCTGGGCAGAGGGGTCATGCAGCCTGGCCTTAGATTACCTTTTGCAGTGCCGCGAGTCCTCAGAGGGAAAGTCTGTGGTTCAATCTGGGCCTGTCCCTTTGTTAAGCTCTTTTATGTTCTACACTCAGAAGTTCCCTAAGCACACTCAAGCTCCTTACTAGCATCTCCCCAGGTTTGGGTTCAGCCTCTATGCAAAAGAGCAAGGTCAGGGGAGATGAGAAAGGTCCTGCCCCACGCTTCCCCTTGCCTGAGACAGAGCCAGTTTCCCAACAGACTCCTGCTTTCAGAAATGACAGATGGAAGCCTTCCTCCCTACAAGGGAGAGCATCTGACCCAAGAGCTAGAACAATCCTTGTTTGGTTCATCACCATTGATCAAACATTTCTTCAGGAGATAAAAAGAATGTTAATCATGGGGCTGGTGCTGGGGTATAGCGGGTAAAGCCACCACCTGTGGCTCCGCCATCCTGTATAGGCACCAATTCAAGTCCCAGCTGCTCCACTTCTGAATTAGTTCCCTGCTAATGCACCTGCAAAAGCAGCAGCAGATGACCCAAGTGCTTGGGCCCCTGCTAACCATGTGGGAGATCCAGAAAAAGCTCCTGGCTCCTGGTTTCAGCCTGGCCCAGCTCCGGCCATTGTGGCCATTTGGGGAGTGAACCAGAGGATGGAAGATCCATAGTTGCTCAAGTCCTTTATATAAAATGGTCTAGTGTTTGCATATAACCTCTGCATATCCTTCCATATACTTCAACTCATTTCAAGATTACTTATAATACCTAATACAATGTAAATGCTATGTAAATAGTTGTTAACTGCATTATTTAGGAAATAAGAACAAGAAACAAAACCTATATTTATTCTATATTTATTCAGTACAGATTTTTTTTTTTTGCAAATATTTTTGACCTGCAGTTGGTTGAATCCACAGATATGGAATCAATGGATAAGGAGTGTGAATTGAAGTGTTATGTAGCTATCTATACCTGATTATACTGGTGTATGTAAATATGAATATATACATCCTATAATGACACAGAGTTAGAAAGAATATGTACCCACAGTAGCTGTTAGGTGAGATGAGGAAAGGGTTTGGATAGGAAGAGAGGTCCTTTTGAGACAATGAGTAATGAACAAGATACCACCTGCCTGTTTCTTTACTTTATGTCCCTCCTACTGGGCGTTGAGAACTATGAACCCAGGCAGCACGGCTGTCTTACCCAGTGCTCTATCTGTGTGTGCATTTCAGCACATGGCACATTGGAGGCTCAAAAATATTTATCATGTGCATGAGTGAAAGGGAACTGAAGTGTTCACTTTCCATTACAAAAAGTGCCTTTTCCATGAGAAAGCCTAAATAAGAAACCAAATTGCAGTCAGATTCAGAGCAAAGATGGTGATGTGGAAGATACTGTTGGCTGATGGCGCCACACTGTGATGGTGTCCATCTCCTTGACTACTTCTGCCGGGAGCACACGTGACCAGGACACTCTTCCCTGAGCAGAAATGCTTTTTGGTTTGGTTTTATTTTTGAATCACAGCTGTTTTGGGATAGTTTGCATCCCATAAAATTCACCTTGTTGAAGTGGGAAAGTCAGTGGTTCTGACTGTACTCACAAAGCAGTGCAGCCATCACCACCCTCTATTTGCAGATCGTTTTCATCACCCCTAAGAGAAACCTCCTGCTGCCAGCAATCGCTCCATATTCCCCGTCCCCTCTGTCCTTGGCAACTATTGATCCCGCTCTGTCTCTGTGGATTTGCCTATTCTGCACATTTCAAACAAATGGTGTCTGAATTCTTTTGCTGAGCAAAGGGGTCATCCAAGTTGCTGCATAAACCCATACTCATTCCTTTTTATTCCCACGTAATATTCCATTGTATGGCATATTGCATTTTATTTATTCTCTTTTGAGTTGATGGTCATACGAGTTGCCCACTCTTCAGCTATTTTGAATGGTACTGCTGTAAGCAATCATAGATGAATTTTTGTGTGGATATAATTTTTTATCTCTCTTGGATATATTCCTAAGAGTGGAACTGTTGGGTCATATGGTAACCACACTTTATTTTGTAAGGAACTATCAAACTGTTTTCTTAAGTGACTGCCTCGTCTTACAATCCCAAGAACAATGCATGCATGATCAGTTTTTCTACATACACTCTAACCCTTGTAATTATGTCTTTTTTAATTTTAGCCATCCTTAGGGGGCATGAAATGGTATCTCATTGTGATTTTAAGTTACCTTTTCCTAATGACTAATGATGTTGAACATCTTTTCACATGATTTCTCACCATTTGTGTATTTTCTTTGGAGACATATTTATTAGATACTTGACCTATTATTTTTAGTTGGATTTTTTAAATTGCTGAGTTGCAGGTGTCCTTCACACATCCTGAATGCAAATCTATTGCTGAATATATAGTCATAAATATTTTCTCTCATTTTATGCAGTTGTTATTGCAATGTCTTGGTGGCATTTTTTGAAGTATAACTTATTTTTACTTTTATTGTGTTCAATTAATACTTTTTTTTTGTTATTTGTGCTTTGGTATCATATTTAAGAAATCATTGCCAAAGCCACAGACATTCATGTTTTCTTTGAAGAATTTTATAGTTTTTAGCTCACACACTTAGTTCTATGATTGATTTGGGGGAATTTTTTATTTTTGGTGTGAAAAGAAGTGGTTAAACTCATGGAATTCTTTCTATGCCTTCCAGACATGAAGTAGAATTTCTTTATAGTTTACATGGTCTTTTCCCAGATATTTAATAGGCTACAAATCTCTTTTATGCTGAGGCTTAATTATGTAAATTCTGGGTCCTGCTCTTTTAGTATGCTGACCAGGGAAGTAGGCTGTCTTTTAAGAAAACTTCTGTGTATTGATTATCACATCCATCAAGTATTGATTCTGAGAGAAAATGTGGTTTGGTGTATTTGGGGTGAAGGTAGGTGTGGGATGACCTAACAATGGTTTCCTACATACTAACCACAAAAAACAGATGGTCTCAAACTTTCGGGCTTGGCAAGAGCTTATAATTTAAAAAAATAGATAGCTTTTCCTGAACTAAATGGAAAGTTATGACCAAGAAAATAACTATCTCAGTAACCCCATATTTTTTGGTACTTTAGAAGAAAATTTTTTCTTAATGTCAACTCAAATTTGTAGCTGATGGAGGCAGAGGTTTAAGAGGATACAATTTACCTTAGCACTTGCAAAAATGTGACTGTTTTCTAACCAGGTTACAGATTTCCTCTGGGGTATATCTCAAGGTGAGCCATTAGCTGCTGAAGCCTTGCAGGTCTGGCCTCCCAAGGCCCCCTGGTGGTGAAGATGCGCCATGCAGTCCTCTTAATTGTTCCCTGGGCTGTAATCTAAAGAGCTGGAAGCTGACAGTTCACTATAGACAATGTTCATTTGGCAACTGAGTTTTCCCAAGCCAAACGAAGCATAAGATCATTAATTCTCAGAAGATGGGAAAAGGCACATGTTTTTAATGAAGTCTTATTTGTTGAGAGTGGCTAGAGATCCAAATGAGCTTATTTTCTCGTTATATTTCTGATTTACATGCACAAGAGCACATAGTGGCTTTCCATAGGTCGAAAGATCCATGAGAGAAATTTTTCTTCTACTAAGATTAAAATAAGTTTCCTAAATTTCTGACATGACTTCTACCATTATTATCATGTTCTAATATTCTTATTTATGTTCTCATTTAAAAAAATGTATTGCTGTCTCCTACCTAAGCAGATAGGAATAGATATTCAAAACAGAACATGAGACATAGTTCAGAAAATAGGAACTCCAAAACACAGTTTTGGTGGATTATTGCTCCATCTGTTTATAGACAACTGATTCATAATTAATCGAGCTATGTATCAAAGTGGGATTATATCTAGAAAATTCTCAACCCTCCTTTCATATGGTTAACTGATTGAAAAGACTCCAGGTTGACATAAAACCAACGAGCTTGTTTTACAGTTTTCATTTGATGGAGCTTTTTCTAGGCCCTGTATCATATTTTGTTTTAATAATTTTGTATTCTTTTCCTTAAAAGGTTTTCCAAAATTTGCAGGTTTCAGGATTCACAAACACTCTGAGCTGGCTAAGCCTCCTTTCTTTTTTTATAGTCTATTTTTTTGAATTGCAAAAACAAGAAATTAGATAATTTCCAAAATGAATCATTTCATAATTATTATGGAGACATGGTAAAGGAGAACCCCTGGATCCCTGTATTACCCATCTTCAAAAAATACCTTGAGGGCCAGCGCCGTGGCTCACTTGGTTAATTTTCCACCTGCAGCACCAGCATCTCATATGGGCGCCGGGTTCTAGTCCCAGTTGTTCCTCTTTCAGTCCAGCTCCCTGCTGTGGCCCGGAAAGGCAGTGGAGGATGGCCCAAGTGCTTGGGCCCTGCACCCGCAGGGGAGACCAGGAGGAAGCACCTGGCTCCTGGCTGCGGACCGGCGCAGCTCTGGTTGTAGCAGCCATTTGGGGGGTGAACCAACGGAAGGAAGACCTTTCTTTCTGTCTCTGTCTCTTACTGTCTAACTCTGTCAAATAAAAAATATATCTTGAGATGGCCACTGATTCGTACTCTTGGGCTTCAAATCATCTACATTTCACTGAGTGAGAAGCTGCAGTCTAATGTGGTTAGTGGCTGGAAAATCGGGTTCTGTCCTCAACTTCACAGGCTTCATGAAGAAGCCAGTTCTACCTTTCTTGGTGGCTCCACAGACCATGGTGTGCTGGATGCTTTATCAGGGAGATCGGAACTTGGCTCACCCAGATGCTACATCCTCTCTGGCATGTACTTTCTTCATGGGTAAAATAGGCACAGATGGCTTCCCTACCTCAGAAATCTCAGGTGAAATTCAATAGAACAAGTGCTCTTAGGAAAACAAGATAATTTTAAAAATTAAGGGGCTTCCATGTAAGATTTGTGAGAGTTGGACTACATCTGCTTATCTTCTAGGCCCCACACTTAGTGTAGGGCCTGGTATACAGTAGGTGCTCAATAAATATTTGCAGCATGAATTACTGTAGTGGTAGGCTTTGATTTCTTTCATTTCCCTCATGTATTAGGTAAGATACATCCAGTGGTTTAAATAGGAACCCCTTCAAACAATGGCATAACACAAAAGAAGTCTATTTTCTTGCTTATAAAAGTCCAGTGGTGGGGGAAGGAAGATAAAAGGGCAAGTCGCAGAGGGTCCCTGCCTGTCCTCTTCAACAGGTAGCTGCCAATGTCACCATGAGTGGCCCTCCCTACCCAGAAATCCGAAGCAGAAAGCCGGAGCCTGGGGATTGCTTGGAAGCCGTGACAGGCGAGGTCGGGAAGTAGAGTGCACCCTTCCTTCCCTCATCCTGCTGTGGAGAACCCAGTCACGGCAAGGGAGGTTGGGAAAGGACGTCCCTGGCTGCTGAGCTGCCTCCTGGGACATCTTTCCAACAGGGAAGGACAGCACACGGTTGGTAACTGGCCTTCTCTGCTCCACAGATACACAGAGTCTAAGGAGAGGACGAGAGAGAGGGGACAGGTGATCCAAGGCAGCGAGGCTGTGGCAATGCATGAGAGAGGACTAAGAACTCGTTGAGTCTCCAGAACGTCAGTCAGAGAGGTGAAGGGAAGCACCAAGTGAGAATAGAAGCAATTCGTGTGGGAAGTGTCCTTTGAGCCTTTTGTACAGAAGCAAAGCCCCAAGCATTCCACCCCCTCCGCCCCCTTATCTCTTGCCTGCATTTTTCTTCCTGGACTGAACCTTCTATTCATTTTCCATGCTTCACTCTGCCAGAGAGACTATGAAAGCTTTTCTAAAGCAGTTTTCGGTCTTGAATTTGAGTAAGAATGCTACACAATACTCAGTTTTCAACATTTGATTTATTCCGGTTTCTCCTTGGTGATGTTACTTTAAGGAAGTATATGGGTATGGAAAAAAATTACAAGGACCACTTACTTTTGTAAAAAAACAGCTTGTCATCCATTAGCAATGCAGTTTGAAAGTAGTGTTACTCTGTCAGTGACCTGGGAGTCTTAGAAACAAAATGAATTCCTAAGAGGGAACCCTCACCCGAGAGTGCAGGAGGCAGTTTACCTCTTGAAATAAACTTGTGCTGAAGCAGTGGCAAGCGAGTCCACCTCAGGGAGAAACAAATTGCTTGAACAATAGACTTAATTAACTTGTGCTTGTGTCTTCCTTCACGGCAGGTGTGAAGTCCCAGGGCACCTGCTGATACACCTGAGCCAGAGCCCAGCATTGCTTCTAGAACGGGGTGAAAAATGACTGGAGCGTTAAATGGGGCCATGATGGCACAGTGGCTCTCCCTGCTGCTTGCGGGAAGCTCCAAAGGGAAGGGAAATGTAGGACTGAGTCCCCTGGAGCTTTGTCTACTGTATCTCTTTTCACTTTAAAAGAGCATTTAGCACTAACAGAAGTGCAGTTGGGATGGCTTACAACAGGACTCCCAGCATTAGACGTTGCAGCCTACTTCCATGTGCATGACAAAGGGAGTGTCAGGGAGGTGAGCTCTCTCTGGGATGTGTGGGGGGGCCCCTTTCTCTTGTCTGGCCTGTTGGTGACAAATCCCTTTGCTGGCACAATGATATGTACTTGGAGAAATGCTGCAAAAGTGTTATCTCAGGTTTAGTTCTCCAGTAAACAGGAAGCAATATTTCTCTCTTTGGAACTGTTTCTGGGCTAAGTTGGGCTTGCTTTCATTAAATGCCCTGTTTTGTAGATTTTTAAGTGTGTATTAAATATAGGAGTGAGAAACCAGGGGACAGACAGCATAGAGCACAGACATAACTCTTGCCTCATTGTGTTTTCAAGCTTGGTTTCACCCTCTAATGACTGGGTTATAAAATTCACTTGGGATTCCTACGCATTAAAAAAGTCCAGTCTGCTCATTGTTAATCTTACTGATGGAACCAACTACCTTCAGGATCAATGGCACAACACACCTAGAGTAACTCCTCCCTCCTCCCCAGCTTCTTATATTTTGTCAAGAAGTTAACTGCCAATTGATGACATGGTTTCAGAGAAGAAAATATAATAGATAGGTAGATGTTTTTGAAGACTCAGGTGAATTCTAGAAGAAGAAAATAATTAAACATAGTATACCATAGATGGACCCTTTCAACTACTGAAGCAGATATGACATTACATGAATTACTTTAATTCAATGCTCCACACTGTTATGGAGCCACTGCTTTGAGCCGGAAACGGTGGTACCCTGTTGAAGAACACATGATCTTCTCCAAGAGTTATTCGAGGGCCTGGAGGGAGAGAGACTCACAAAGAATGAGTAGAAATAGCATAAATGCGAAACATGAGAGACACACAGCAGAGGTCATGTGATCTGGGCTGCCTGGAAAGAGGTATCAAGATGAGGTGATGTTTGAAGTAAGCCCCCAAGGTTGACTGCAAGTGAAGAAGAGAGGAATGGGTGAGTCAGATGGAGGCAAGAAAGCCTGGAGTGTCTAGAAAAGAGTAAGAGACTTGCGTGGCTGGAACCCTGAGCTCGTGGCAGTGAATTGTTGGGCATGGAGACAGAGAAGGCGGCAGGGATCATGGTAGGTGCACCACCCCACGGGCTATCTGTAAAGACTTTATACAGGGAAATGGAAGTGTTTGGAAAGGAAAAGCCTGGTTGTGGTGTTAGGGACTGTGTACTGCTTAAGGAAGAGACTGATGAAAGCAAGATTTTACAGCTCTCTGAGAAGAGGTGATGAGAGCCTGCTTGGGGAGTAGAATGAGAAGCAAAGACTCTGCAGAGCAGGAAGCACCCTGCTTGATGAGAATAAATTCATCAACAAATTGAGAGAGCAAGGCTGTGGGCACTGACTAAAGCATTAATGATAAGGAAACAAAGTACTAGAGAAGGCTCAGGTTAGTTCACTGTAGGGAGCAAATTATTTGGGGAGAGGGCAGTTGATTTAATCAAAGCGTCTGAGCTCATCAAGTATTGGTGTGTAATGAAGAGCTATGGATGTAGTACAGTGACAACTGAGGACATTGCTTAGAATGAATTATCCCGCTGATGTCATTTCTATTATCAGACACAGGTGAGGATCTGCTGAAATGGCCGGGGAACTGTGCTTCGGTGGGGCAGCCTACCTAGAATTAGGAATGTTGCCTGTTCATTGTTTCCAATTTCAGTTCCCTTACACATTGCACATGCTACCGGGGTGAGCTAAGGGTATCAGGTCTACATTACTGCCAGTTTTACTACCAGAGACCAGGTCTTGAGAAACCAGACTTTCAATTACCCTTCAATTAAAAACTTGTATTCTACCCCAATAGTCAAATAAGCACACAGTTTACATTTTGTCTAGAAAATGAGCTTACTTAGAAGGCATAGGGAGTGCCACATACTATTTTGTTTTCTTCTTAATTATGATGAAAATTGGATTCTCAATTCTACTTATTTTCTAGATTTATCATAGCATACTGCTAGGGCCCCTCTGGCAATCTGTGACAGTAACCCAACTCCAAAGAGTCAGAGGGTTTTTTCAAAAAAGGATTTCTTTTCCTGGTTTGAAAATCAGGAGGTTTGTGCAGGCTGGTTTCTCCAGAAGCAGACGCCCAGATGGAGTGAGGAGAGCACGCTGTATTGGGTAGGAACACTGCTGAGAGGGAAGGAGAGGAAGCAGGCTTGGGCAGCAGGAGTCAGCAGTCTACACAGCAGATCCGACACAGTCTCTACCTGCCCCGTGGGGAGCTCTGCAGGAGTCCCGCCCTGGGGAGAAACGCTATGACCATGGTTCCTGAGCTGTGCACCCGGACCATTCAGGGTGCCAGGGTGAACACTCAGGGGCACTGTGGGATATTTTTAATTTGCCTGAGAAACATGCTAACATATGTCAGAAACTACTGCTCACTTGTTTGGCTCTAACTATTTAATAAAGGGAGCTGTAACATGTCTCCAGGCTGAGGGGGTGCCAGGGAGAAATTACTGAGACACTAGGGGTGCCAGGAGCTGAGGCAGCTTGAGCGACCCTGGGCTGGGGCCTTGAACCCCGGGCCCTGGAGAAGAATGTGACCTGGGTTATCGCTGTGTTGCTCCCTCATGGGCTGGGGGCTGCCAGGCAAGTGCAACTTCAGTCTGAAGGCTGGTGGGTCCTGGTGAAGCCAGTAGCCAGCCAGAGTGTGCGCACACTAACCACAGCCAAGCTCGCTGCCTGCACATGGAGAGCAGCTCCTTTCTTGAAGGGAGAACTGAGAGGCGCACCTCCACGTCAGCTTCGTTCTGACCGCAGATGGCCTTTCTCCTGCCTGTGAGATGAGTTTCTGCACCTTCCCATGACCCAACGACATGGCCCCTCCTGGGCCTCAAGTGACACATCCCTGATGGCCCTGGCTCAGGTCCACACACCTCATTCTGGGTCAGTCACTGTGGCTGGGCCAAGGCTAATCACAGGTCTCAGGCTCCTTCCCATGGCTTTCCAGGCCGGGGTCTTTCTCGTCATAAAGCTCCAGGGCCACTTTTCTGAGTCCCCCAGGCAGTCTCCATGTGCCACCCTGCTTTATCTTCATCCTGACACTCATCATGATTAGAAATGATATGATTCGCTTGTTGCTCTGTGTGCTCACGGCCCCCTTTCTCTGGCAGAATACAAGCTCCAGGGAAGCAGAGAAGTTGCCTGTCCTGCTCACTGCTTGCCCTCCAGTGACAAGACAATGTGCTCAATAAACTCCTGGAAAAAATGAATGAAATTCCATTCTGACAGCCTGGGGAGTGAGGCACCATGTTACTTCAAGGGGCTGGCCCACTAGAGTCCTCCCCACAAGGTAGAGGGTGTGGGGAGAAGTTCCCCAAAGCAGGTAGAGATGGTAGGGAAAACAGCAGACAGCTGATTGTTCCAGGTTGCAGAGCATATTGTTTTTCTGCCTGGCTAAGACCGGACCTCACCATGGAATATGGGCCAACACCTCCTCCAGCAGCCTAGCCATTCAGATTGGATTGAGCTTCCTTCATGGGGGCAGAGATGGTTGTTAGTGGAACTGTTAGAGAGCTGCTATTGGCGATTCCATACAATTTTATGGTGACTGAGGAGCTGTTACACAGTTCTAAAATCTGTGATCCCCCAGAGTTCTCCCATGCTTTGACAACTCATTTCCAACTCGCAAAAGTGTTTGATGAGTCTGAGTGTGACTATCAAGTATCAGGCCCAGGCTCAGGAATAAGCTTTTATGTGTCAAGCCTTGTATCTCACGTGTGAATTGCTTCTCATCTTGATGATAAAAGGCAATTTCAGTAGCACTTAACTTAATTGGTTTGTGACCAGACAAGGACCCTGGGTCCCACTTACAGAGCTTGGGCAGCACACTTCCCCTTGGCAATTCTAGAAAGTTCTCATCTTTTACGTTCAGTCACTATCCTCAATCACCCTTCACTTCTGGGCCTGAATGTGGGCAGATCCTTGGCCTGTTAAACAAGAGTTGTGGAACCTAATGCTGCAAATCATTGAAAGAAATTATTAGACAACTCAAAGGTTGTGCTTTTTTTTTTTGAAAAATGTGACAGACTTCTGACCTGGCCCTCCTGTTCATGTATTTCCATGACCCCTACTTATAGAGCTGCATTATCCATGCTCACATTGGCACACTAGTCTCCAGCTTGCATTTACATATTGTAAAAAACAGTATTTTTTTAAAAAAAGAGGTATGTTTACTTGATTGCCAACCTTGTCAGAGCAGGTCTTGTCCTTTCTTTCCTCCCATTCTTCCTTCCTTTCTTTTTAAAAAAATATTTATTTTATTTGAAAAGTAGAGTGACAGAGAAAGGGGGTGAGGGAGAGAAAGAGAGAGAGAAAGAGACAGAGTGAGAGAGAGAATATCTCTTCTATCTGCTGATTTACTCCCCAAATGCCTGCAACAATCAGGGCTGGGCTGGGTTGAACCTAGGAGCCTGAAACTCCATCCAGGTCTCCCAGATGGGTTGCAGGGGCCCAGGTACTTGGACCAGCTTCTGCTGCTTCCGCAGATGCATCAGCGGGAAGTTAGATCAAGAGCAGAGCAGTGGGACGATCCAGCACTCTTACATGTGAAGCTGGCGGGGCAGGTGGCAGAACCCCCCTCACCTCAACACGGGCCTTCCTCGTCCTCTCTTACTTTCATGGACTGGGACCTGACAACATCACACTGACTTTGCCACGAACTCACTGCTGGGTCTACTGGTCCCCTTCACCCCAGTTCCCTCACCTGTAAAGTGAGGAGTGGGGAAGAACCTGCAGGCTTCTGCGAGACTTTCTGTCCTACTGTCCCACCCTCGGGCTGCATTCCCTGCTTTAGGGAACCTTTCTTCCTCACTGCTGGGGTGGGGAGCCCCTTCCCCAGACCGTCCTCTTCATCTGGCCTCCGTGTCTCCTCTCCTCCCTCTGAATTCAGATAAAAGCTGCTGGGGCCACCTCTCTAGAGGGGAGGACATTTGCCTCTCTCACCTCCCAAGCATTGTTTCTTTCTCCAAGGGAAGTGACTGTGAAAGATGTAAAAGAGGCACGAAGACCCTTTGCTTAGCTGGTGACACCAGTCCTTGTTTTCTCTTGACTCTACGCCCTGATACTCAACGCTACCTGGGGGAGGCGACCTCTGTTTTCATCCGAGCTGCTGGGACAATAAATCCTATGGCTGCTTTAGGGTAGCTGAGGGCCAGAGGAGCCCTGCCACTGACTAGGCAGCCCTGACCAAGGGGACAGAGGCAGCCTCTGGAAAGGCAATAATCCATGTGCAGGGAGGGCAGAGCCGGTTTGCGGCTTCAGCTTTCGCTTGAGCCGGGAGGCTAATTAACATAAAAATTAATTTTATTGTGGCTATCAACCGGCTCCGAGTTTATATGCTATAAAAGAATTATAGTAATGAGTGCATCCAGCCAGGGCAACAATATAAGTATTCAGTGGCATTCGTGATTTCCAGCAGTGCATTTGCTACCTGGGCAATTCTTCTAAGTAGCTGTTTCTCAAGAACATGGTTCTTAATAGCTGTGACTTGACATTTATATCTTGAGCAAAACTGAAATGGGCAGCTAAAGACTAATTATGCTAAATATTCCAACAAGCATAAGTACCAGCATTCCGGCAGGGGGCACCGAAAGCAACATCTCACTGTGCCTTTTTCTTTCTTTCTTTCTTTTTTTTATTCCCAGCTCCTTATTTTAGGCTTATTTAATGGAAGCTGATTGCCCTATCCTAATGATTCCTTTTTTGCATAATCTACACTGCAATAACCTAGAAGCATTTTAATTTCAGCATAATTTTAAATTTTGGTTTCTGCTCTGTTAAATTCCCTCCATTTGGAGAATAAAGAGAGAGCAAATCTCGGCCTGAGCTCCGGCCTTGGAGGTTTCTGAGCTGAGCCCCTGAGTTGTTCTAAGGGCGGCTGTGCTGCGTGTGACGCGCTGCCTCGCTTGGTGCTGGAGCTAATCGTCGAGGAGCGGAGGAGGGCGTGCACGCACAGCCTTGTGGTTTGGTTCCCATCAAGTCCACGGCAAAATTGAGAAATGAGTTTTTCACTGGCAAATACTAATTATAATGAAAAACTCCCAAGCATTCACGCAGGAGGATGACAGATACAGAAGTACTGCGCTGTAATTTCCTTCAGATCACTGTTGGCAGCATGTGACGGCACAAGTCAAGGACCTTATAGGCAAGATTATCTAGAAAATCCCTTGCTTCAGAAGTCAAAATCCTTTAAGTCTTCAGTATTTAATGCAGCTGTATTGCTGATTAGATGTCAGGCTAGTGCACACTGGAGTGCCCTGTTTAGTGATTAACTCAATAGACCAATTTTGCTTGCAGATACTTGCATGCAGGAAAAATTTGCATACAGATTTAGAAACAGGACTGTCATTTTTCTGGGTTATGCAAGGACTGGGGGATGCAAAACTTGTGAGTGCCACAATATGCCTCATTCTACAATTTCTTTGCCTTTAACTTAATCTCTTCGTGAATTACCTTTATCACTGAGTATGACATTGCCACAGGGATGTTGCTAGGAATGATTTTTTTTCCTGTTTTTCTGTGCTTTATCGATTAGTGTCTCTCCATCTGCCTTGTAGGAGTCAGCACTCAGTTTTCAACTCTGTACCATGGGTTAAAATCTTTGGCTCTGGGCCAGCGCTGTGGTGGAGCGGGTAAAGCTGCCTCCTGCAGTGCCAGCATCCCATATGGGTGCTGGTTCGAGTCCCGGCTGCTCCACTTCTGATCCAGCTGTCTGCTGTGGCCTGGGATAGCAGTGGAAGATGGCCCAAGTCCTTGGGCCTCTGTACCCACTTGGGAGACCAGGAAGAAGCTCCTGGCTCCTGGCTTCGGATCGGCGCAGCTCTGGCCGTTGCGGCCAGTTGGGGAGTGAACCATTGGATGGAAGACCTCTCTCTCTCTCTCTCTCTCTGCCTCTCCTTCTCTCTGTTGTGTAACTCTTTCAAATAAATAAATAAATAAATCTTAAAAAAAAAAAAAAAAAAAAACCTTTGGCTCTATGTAGGCATTTGCTAGGACAATGAATTCACCTAATGCCTCACACATTTTTTAGTATAACTGAGAACTTCCCACCACACAGTGAAATCCCCATAAATCTAAAATTCTCCCTCCTTCCCCAGGGCCTCCTCTGCCACCACACAGCACCGCGGGAAGCTGGGAGTGGCTTAACTGCAAAGTTAACATGTCTCTGAGACCTCAGGGCTCATCCTCAATTTGGAAACTGCTTCCCAATAACAGCAAGAGTACAGGACTGAGAAAGCGACTAAGAGCTAAGCTCTGACCCTGTGAATAGATACATGGAAAATTCACTGTAAGTGAGAAGCAGCAGGTGTTTGTTAGGGGCATTAGAGAAACAGGAGTGCAGTTTGAAAAAGACTGTAGATAAAACCTGAGCTGTGAGAAGTTGAAGTGATGCAAGAAAAATAATTCCGAGGATGCATTGGTGTGGGGTCAGAACAGCAGGCTGGGGCCTAACGTTTGTAGGGCAAGACGAATGTGATTTTGTAAAATCTGGCAGGCTGGGCTCAAATCGAGACTCTAAATTTTCCACCGACCTCCTGTTTTAGCACTCATTGCAGGAGCTCCAATGCTGATGAGCAAGCGGTGTGTACTTCTGCTGTCCTCACTTAGATTACACTTTCCCACCTCACCGAGCAGGCCGGAGGCCCACTGGCTGGCCGAGAAGGAAGTGGAAGAAGGTGGGTTGCTTACAAGGGCTGGGCATGACCTACTGTCTCTGAGCTCACACTCAGATCCATCACTTCTTGGGAGCAGGAAGTGACAGGCAGCAGGACCCAGCTCTCTTGAGGGATGGAAGTCCCTGCCCTGTTAGGGAAATTCCAGCAGTAATCTCCAAGTGGTATCTTACTGAATGACTTGGAAGAAGAATTGAATGTCTAGGGTTAACTAGTGGCTTGAGAAAGCCTGTGCAGCTCAGTCTGCCTACTGCCTATTTTTGTCCTGTAACTGAAGAGGAAATACTTAGAAAGCAACAATATCTCTCTAATGGCTTATGCTCCTTCTTAATACCTCTTCAGGTCCCTTTCCCCCCCATGGCACTCTCTTTCTCTCATGTGCTTGATGATATTTTTACTGCAATTTGGGGCCTACCACCTGCTTCTAATTCTCATACGGTATATGCTCAACTAATAGACTAAAGAGAAATGATTGCAAATATAGACTCATCACATAGGTCTTAACCATGAAACTAAATATAGCAGGGGGTACTGAAATAGAACATAAAATATCAAACTTGCTTCTTTTCATTCTGAGTTGATGACCTATCGCTCTTCACTGGACTCCAGTGGCCAGGAGTTTCTTAGGACTTCTCTTGACATCGTGTGGCATCCCTGATTAGAAAACTTAGCATAACAGATGAAGCATCTTTTCATGCTATTTTTTGAGAATTAAAAGGTGCCCTTCCTAGGAGCTCATTCCTAGTGTTTTGCTACTCTTTTATAATGATGCCATACTTTCTCATTATTTACCAGAAACTACCATGTCCTGAGGAAAAAAAAACAACAATTTAGAAGGTAAAAGAATTCAAGATAAAGTATTACCATTGAAATGTAAAAAGTTGGGATGCATTTCTACTTTAATTTTTTGTCATCCAAAAAGTAAAACTTGACTGAAAAAGTACTTGCTTTTATTTACTGAAAGAACTAAATTTTATTTCCAGAGTTTTCATATAAATACACTTTATTTTTTTCTCAAAAGGATCAAATAATGCAGAGAAGTAAAGAATAAGGAAGCCCTCACAGTGGCAGTAAATGGGGTGGCTGTTGAGGCTGAAGTCACTGTTTCTGTTTTACACTTGGCTTGGGGCATTAGTGTGACTCTTACTTTAAGTCATAAGATTTCCAGCTCTTTTCTTCCTCAGATGTTCATCAATTTTTACACTTCATGCAAATATGTGCCCAGGAGGGAAGTTGCTCTCTAGTAAATGGTCCTTTACGATATTGGATTTGGCTTTGGTTCCCGCGGAGCAGTTTTTCCCAGTTTTACAAACAGATCAAAGCTCTTTAAGCCCATGCTGCAGGCTTTTATTCCTGTTTGTGATGCCTGCCTGCCTCTCCCAGCCAAAACACACCAGTGAGCCCCTCCATCACTTCCACCCATGCCCCATGTTCTTGCCTTGATGGGGTCACCAACACTGAAGAGCTGGGAGTACAGTTATTGGCATTGTGTAGTTAATACAGACTTGACCTGAACATTCAGTCTTGTTGGTTAGTCAACAGGTGTTAGGAGAATAGGAGAGACAGAAATTCTGCTTTATTTGTCTGACGTGATGAGAGATTTCTTTTCTATAAATTAAACTTTTATGTTTTATTTATCTGGACGCCAGAGTGACAGCAGGACAGGGAGAGATAGAGATCTGCCATCCACTGATTCACTTCCCAAATACCTACAACAGCCAGGGCTAGGCCAGGCCAAGCCAAGGGCCCTGAACTCCCTATGGGTCTCTCACATGGGTGGCAGGCACACAAGCAGCAGAGCCATCATCTGCTGCCTCCCAGGATGTGCCTTAGCAGGAAGCTGGATGCGAAGCAGAGGCAGGACTTGATCCCAGGCACTCTGATATTGGATGCATCCTAAGTGGTGATTTAACCTGGTGTGTCACAATGCCTGCCCATGATGAGGGATTTCTAACTCAGAAGACAAAAGTGAAAATAGGTTCACTTGTGCATGTAAGGTTTTCTCATGGGATGGCTTCAGAAGGTTTTTGTGAATGCCAAAGATCGCCTTCTGCAGTAGGCTTTGCTGTTTTCCTCTTCCTTGTTCCTTCTCTATTCTTCTGGTTTATGCCCCAACCTTCCTGTTTCTTAGATGGGACTTCCTCTCCCCAGGAAGAAAAATTTAGAGTCTTTATTATTAAATTCCTTCTTGTTTTGTGACCTTGGGCAAGATACTCAACCCATTCAAGTGTCAGATTTCTCATCTATAAGATAAATGTAATAACGCAGTTCATGGGGTGATGATGAACATTACATGAGGCAGTGTTCATAAAGCACTTGGCATTGGGCCTGGCCCTTGGTAAGCACTGAATTCATTGTAGCTCTTATTATGCTGAAAATAGTATTACAGGCCAGGGAGGTGCTGGTTGGCCCACCTGCTATGCAGCTGTTATTTACCTGGTCCAGGTGTTGGGGAAATCCTTAGGAAACAGGCCATATTGCTGTAGGGGATTGGCCGCTTTGCTGTGGGAGGCAGGCATAATTTGAGCCTACAAATCCCATCTCTGAAGGGTATTTTGCAGGCTTCTCTTGCAGAATTTCCTTCTGTGGATTGAACTGCAGTCCATGCCTTTTGGAGTCTGCTGAGGACTAAGACTTTAGCTGGCTGTTCTTCAAAGTTCTGTTTTCCTTCTCTTTTCAATTCTACCTCTTGGGTAATGTTTCTCTCTTCTTCTGCAACAAGGGAACATCCTCTACTATTGCTCCATTGTTTCCCTACTCCTTTTCTTTTTCTTTTTTTCTAATTTTAGAGAGAGTGAGAGAAAGATAGAAATTGAGAGAGAAAACTCCCCACCCACTGATTTACTCCCCATATTTTCACATCCCCTGGGACTGCACTGAGTCAATGATAAGAACCCAATCAAGGTCTCCTACAAGGGTAGCAAGAACCCAACTACTTGAGGCACCACCTGCTGCCTCTCAGAGTGTGTATTAGTAGGAAGCAGGAAGCTGGAATCAGGAGCAGAGCTAGGACTTGAACCTGTGTTCTCCAGCATGGAATGTGGGCGTCCTAACCTTAATGCCTTAACCAATACCTGCCTGCCTACTCCTTTTATGAAGACTCAGCCAAATGTTTAAACACTTAAACGCTGTGCTTGAAGACGGATAGGAAAATGCTGGCTTGTCTTGCACAGTTTGCTGTATGAGCACCTCCTCCCATTTCCTCTCCTCTATCTCAGTTCTCAAGTGTGGTCCCTCCCAGGAGAACAGCACCATTTTGAATTCACCATTGTGAATTTGTTAAAGAAGTATTTACTTAGTAAATCAGACACTCCTAGGTGAGGCCCAGGAGTCTGGGGTTAACAAGCCCTCCAAGTGACTCCAGTGCTCATTAATGGGTGAGTGCTACTGCTCTATGTTTTTAAATTCAGACTTTTTCTACCATATTTTGCTATGAACGCCCCAGAGTGACATATATGTCAAGGACTGTTGGGTCTTCCAAGAGCATGCATTGTTCAAATCAGTCCTGTCCCAGGACTTCACTGGTCTGAAGTGTATGGTACTATTTGGTAGGGGCTCCAATTGGGCCAACATGTGACTAGTCCTAGACTTTATTAGTTATCTTGTCCTAACTCGCTTCTTGCCTTCCTTTCATGTCCGAGGCACCCATAAATCTCACTTCTCAGCAACTCGGGCATTTCAGAATAAACTCACCAATGCTCACGCATGCCTCAGTGACCTCCCTGGACTTTCCTGATCCAATCTGTCCAGATTTTCTATCTGCACTTGGAACAACCACCCCAGTCTACAAAGTGGTCCAATGACGGATGCCACCTGCAGCTCTACGATGATCCTACTAGTATTTTCCTGGGTCTTGAATTCTTTGCTTATGGGAATTACTTTGGTCAGCTCTGGAAATGTGGCTTCTTTCCTCTTTAGGTGTCTTCAAGCCCTAACCTTCTTCTCTAGTCTCCATTTTCACAGGAGTGAGACTTTGGAGAAGCTGCCTGGCACCTCATCAACCTAGCCCAGGCTCCACGATATCATTTGCTTTTCCTTATGTGTCCAGTATCTCAACCTCCCTCAAAGAAAACAGTGCTCTTCCCCAGCCCCGGCTCATCCTTCACTTGCTTTTCTTCTGATAGAAAGACTGGCATATGTTTTTATTCTAACTCTTAATTTTGGAAAATTTCAAGCCCACAGAAGTCAGAGCTGTACAATAACTTTTGCACCTTTCTTCTGGATTCACCAGCTGTTGACATTTTACCACATTTGCTTTATCTTTCTCCTCCCATGGCCCACCCCTCCATGTTTCTTTTCCTTTGAACCGTTTAAAAATAAATTGCAGATACTATGGCATTTTACGCCTAAACACTTCGGTTGGTATTTCCTAAGAACAAGGTATTCTCTTACAGAAACCCCAAAATCATTATTATATGCTGAGTAATGTTTGATTCTATATTATGTATATGTTATCTAACACATAGTCCCTAGTCCAATCACTCTGAGTATCCTATTAGTTCTCATATGTTATCATATCTCTTTAGTCTTTTTTTGTAGATTCTTATAATTTAAATATGTCAGACTGGTTTTCTAGCAATCATATCCCAGTTAATCATCTTGGCCAGAACACTGCATAAGCGCCTTTTTTTTTTTTTTAATCATACCCAAATGTTGTTAAGAGCTGTTGAAATTCAGGTGAGCAAAGTGCAGGAGGATACATTAGGATACCAGAACCATACGGCAGTAGAAAAACATCACAATCTGTTCCAGCCACATCATGTTCCCAATGAGTCCCCGTGAGACGAAGCAGTCAAAGACTCGTCCCAAGACGCAGCTAGTGGCAGTTAGCTGTTGCTGATACACCATCTACTAAACTCTCTTAAAATGTCAGCATGCACTGTCATCCACTTTTCAGGACCCTAGTGAGGGTGAAATAAACATGGGATCTATGGGACAGCTGACATATTTATACAGATGCCAGAGCATGCTATTGCAAAGCTTTTGCTTTTCTCCTGCTTTGAAGTCTGGCAAATCCCCCTAGTGACCTCTGAGAGATACTCAAGAAGCAGCTAATGCCTGTTTTCAACAGAAAAAGACAAATTTTATGTAGAGAGTGGCCTTCTACCAAACTCCAGAAACACTTCTAGGTTAAGAGAAGCAGCAGCCCAGCACTTCTGAGCTATTTGTGTAGATTTAAAAAGCAGGTGTCTTTCCATTGACCTGTTTTCAGTGCTATAATCCCATTACCTTGACACTATCCTCTGGAGTTTTGCTTTGTTTGGGAATTTTAAATTCCTTTATTTGTAACAGATCAAAAGCTATCTGGCACACCTAGTGCATTTGGATGCAGGCACTTTGATGGATCTTGCAGCCTTCCTGAGCAGATACGTACGAATATTTCCCATATAAGCACCTACAGGCTGCCCATCGCCCTCAATTTTAAATAGCAACCCTATTCACAAGCCTTCTAAGTTCTCTCCCTAAGAGATTCACTTTGTTAATGAATAGAAAGATATGTATTTGAAATCTATTTCTGGGAGACTGACCAGATTGCCTTGCACCATGGAGTGTTGTACCTGCAACACTGCAGTTAAGGATCCCACAGAACCGCCTTGAAGCACTGGCAGGTGCAACAATCTTGGTGGTAGGCTGTGTTCCACGCCCTCATCTCCATAGCTGGCTTTACAGGTCGGATGGCTGAGAACTTCGATGGGTGATATGGAAAGTTCAGAGCAGGGGTAGGCAAACCATGATCCTTGTACCAAATCTGGCCACCTCCTGTTTTGGCACAGTCCACTCCAAAAATGGGTTTTGTATTATCCCATAGGTGGGAAAAATAAAGCAAAGAATGTGTCATGACATGTAAAACTTATATGAAATTCAGATTGTACTGTCCATAAACAAAGTACTATTGGAACACATCCATGCTTATTCATTTATGTGTTGTCTGTGGTTCTCTCTTCATGACAAAGGCAGAGTTGAATAATTGCTACAGGTATTGAATGGCTTACACAATCTAAAATTGGGACCACTAATTCATTCATTCATCTATTCATCAAATGCCTTTTAGATACTTTGTGTGTGGCAGGAACTCAGCTAACCATTGGAGGTTGAAAGATCTAAAAAACCATAACCTCTTCTCATGGGCAGTTGAATCTGTCAGGTGAAACAAAGTAAACCTACTCTACTGCTAGAGTAGAAAAGCGAGAAAAGTGCCACAGGGACAAGAGTGGGACATCTGTCCTGGGGTGGGTGCAGGCACACTCTTGACAGCAACATGCTGACAATTCAACGGTCAGGATAGGATGGGGACTCTGCACACAGTTGCCACTGTAACCTTTGTGGCATTTCTTGTGGTGGCTTACGTGGTGGTTTTCATGGCACATAGGTCATTTTGTATCCTGCTGCTTTGTTACCTGCTGTAAGTGGGAGGCAGTACAGGCCTAGCTTTAAGTGTCAGTATTGGGATGAAACTGTCTGGAAACCACTTCACTGATTTAAGTCTTAATTCATCTACAAAATGAGGATACAAGGAAAAATCTGCCTGGAAGATTCAATGAGAGTGTTCTACTGACCACAGGACCTGACGGCTGATCAGTGTTCCGTAGGTAGCTGTCTGCTGGGATAGCTCCCCTCAGCTGTAACCCTTGACTTAGCTCCTCTCCTGCACGCAGGACCCTCCCAGCTAAGTGGGAAATGGGTAAAAGGGAAATAACCCAAAGAAGGAGGTACCTTTCTCTGAAGGGAGGAGAGAATTTCCACTTTTACTATGGCCTTGTCTAAATAAGGTGGGAGTTTGTGAACTCAAGAGGCTTCCATAGCCTTGGCAGCTCATGACAAGAGCCTCGAGTGATTACTGACATCATAAACAAGAGTGTCAACTGTTAAATAGAAAACGGGAGTCACTGTGCATCTACTCCCCATGTAGGATCTCTGTTCTTAATGTGTTGTACTATGAGAACTAACGGTAAAACTAGTACTCAAACAGTACTTTATACTTTCTGTATCTGTGTGTGTGCAAACTGTTGAAATCTTTACTTAGTATATACCAAATTGATCTTCTGTATATAAAGATAATTGAAAATGAATCTTGATGAAGAATGGGATGGGAGAGGGTGTGGGAGATGGGATGCTTGCAGGTGGAAGGGAGGTTATGGGGGGAAAAGCCGCTAGAATTCAAAAGTTGTACTTTCGAAATTTGTATTTATTAAATAAAAGTTTTTTTTAAAAAAGGGAAAGAACCAGGAATAGAGATTATCTCTGAGTAAAGGATATGTTAGGAATTGGGGACAATGTGTGCAAGAGCACTGGGGCACCAAATCCTATGTTGTCCAGCACATTCAATAGGTTTATTTATTCATGTTTTACTTTATTACCAAGAGATTTGAGTCATTTGATTATAAAAGTAGATTAAAAATGCTTCAAAATAATTAGACTCATGGAAAAAGAATGAAAGGAAATAACGATCAGGTCACATACTGGATCCAGGATTAAGAACGACTGATGAAAATGCTGCCTTTCTATTTGTGGCAGCAGCACAGAGGCTGTGAGATTAGAGATACTGAGCTACTGTTTTATTGACTGAAAACATGGAGTGGGGCTTTAGGTGATGGGAGGAGGTTGGCACAAGGAGAGCACGAGAGAATGTGGGAAAAGATGCTAGAATGTGAGGTTTGACCCCTGCTGTTGGTAAATGTGTGCCTTGTTGTGAAAGTTCTCCAATGCTTTATTCTGCAGGCAGTGGTAAGTTAAAGGACCTGACCATGGAGATGTTAAAAGCATTGTGGAAAACAAAAAAATGAGGGAACTCCAGGCATTTAGGAGAACTGGGTAAGAAATTAAAGTACTTGCCCAAATGAGGAGTAATGAAAGTATATTACAGTATTTCAAAAAGTTCGTGGAAAATGGAATGAAAAGTTGATTTTGGTGCAGTCTTGAAATTCGTACAGTTTTTTTTTTCATAATGTGCAATTTCCATGAGCTTTTAGAAGATCCCTCCAAGAAATATAAAGTGGAAGTAGAGAGGTTGGACCTGGGAACTATTTCTGCTGCAGAAGCAATTGATTTTTATGGGGGAAAGTGATCCAATCAGTTTGGTTGCATTTGTAAGGCTGTAGGATTTGGACTGAGGCTCGGGAAAGATTAGTCATTGCACACAGGTGAGCGTTGAAACTCAAATAATGGAGCAGTGTCCTGGGAGAGGAGCCAAGGCCAGAACTGTATGAATGGCCACTTATAAGGGGCATATGAAGGATCAGGAAGTAATGATGAGAGAGAGGATTGTTCAAAAGTCAAGGAAGAAGTTTTCAGCAGGACTGGAGGGGTCACCGGGGACCGGAGCAGGTGGGCAGTTAAACAGGATACGGTTAAAGAAGAGAATATTACACCTGAAGTGTTCAGGGCAGGGTTTAGTTTGTGGCGTGTGAGAGGCAGAGTGGGAAAGAAGGAAGCGAACACCCCATGTACCTTTTTTTTTTTTTTTTTTTGACAGGCAGAGTGGACAGTGAGAGAGAGAGAGAGAAAGGTCTTCCTTTTGCTGTTGGTTCACCCTCCAATGGCCGCCACAGCTGGCACACTGCGGCCGGCACACCGCGCTGATCCGAAGGCAGGAGCCAGGTACTTCTCCTGGACTCCCATGGGGTGCAGGGCCCAAGCACTTGGGCCATCCTCCACTGCACTCCCAGGCCACAGCAGAGAGCTGGACTGGAAGAGGGGCGACTGGGACAGAATCCGGCGCCCAGACTGGGACTAGAACCCAGTGTGCCGGTGCCGTAAGGTGGAGGATTAGCCTAGTGAGCTGCGGCGCCGGCCCATGTACCTTTTTTGATGACAGCGCCGAGACGTGCACGATGAACTAGGATTTAAGCAGCAAAATTCCAGAATCAAAAAAAAGCTGTCACTCTAGTGCCTTCCCCAGCAGCTTTGCCGGTTTGCTGACCTCGTGCCTGGCTGGTAGTGAATCCTGAAAGAGAAAGGTGGCTGTTATCCCATAAAGGGAAACCTAGGCCAGGCCACTTCAGATGTGCACTGCTATTATGTTGTGTTTCCAACCAGCAGAGCTTGCACCAGCAAAATAAAATAAAGAGGAAACAAATACTGCGGCTGCTCTGTGTGTAATTTAGAGTTAAATGTCTTTCTGGCAGTACGGAAGGCACCATAAGCTAGATACTTTCACACTAGAATATCCCAGAGGCCCTTTTTTTTATTGGTTGGAACAGCAAGAAATAAAGACTAAGATAAATTTAATATTTAACTCTAAATCTTTAGTCTCCCTCATTAGGCTGACTTGCCTGCAGCCATATTGCTGTAAATTAAACAGCCTAAGCTGGTATGTTGCCAAAACGCACATCCAGCGAAATGTTAACAGTTCTTGTTCTTGTGCCCGATCAAGCTAAAAACAAAAAAGTAATCTGTTTCCCATCCAAAGAGGTCATTAGAAAGGATGGCTTAAAAAAAAGAAAAAAACCATCAACTTGTTTTAGAAGTTGGAAATACAGAAGTGGCTCTCTTTATAGCTCTAAGCTGGCTTTTGTAGGAAGTATCTAATGCAGCTATATGTGGAAACTGCTTCTCTATTTATTTGAAAGGCAGAATTGAAAGAGAGAGATAGGGAGACAGAGAGAGAGGGGGCTTCCATCTGCTGGTTCACTCCCTCCTGCAGAGGCCTAGACTGGGACGATCTGAAGCCAGGAGCCAGGAGCTTCTTACGGGTCTCCCATGTGGGCGCAGAGGTCCAAGCACTCAGGCCATCTTCCACTGCTTAATCAAACGTGGTCAAATTATGAATGCCCAGTGGAATGCAGAGAAGTCCTTCTGACCAGCCGTGGCGGATAAAGATCTAGTTACTTTTGGATGGAACACCCAGGGAAGGCCTAGATTTCTCAGATGGGGTGTCACCGTGCCAGCCACGCAAGCAAGCAGCCCCAGTCTGGTTTTAGGTGGAAACAGGGTTTGATCATCTCTCCACATCTGGCTCATTTGATTGGCCTTGCTGATTGAGGCTGGAGAGTTAGCTGTCATCATCCTTCCACACTAGAGAGAGATTCAAACAAGAGTTTGATTCAACAAGGCGCTTGCCGCCAAAGAAGAGTAGCAAAGGACACCAGGCCATCTTTGCTTCTGCTCTCCCTTGTCTTGAAGAGTAGCAGCCCCAGAGACTAGCACGCTCAGCGCAATCTGTCAGCCCCATCTGACGTGACCCTGGGACTACTAACAGGCCTGTTCTGAAGCCAGGAGTCCCCCACCTTGGCTGCAGATTTGAGGCCTCTGTGGAGCTCTAGAAGCTCCTGAAACTCTAGCCACACCCCAGACCAATCCCATCATTATCTCCAAGGGTGTGATCCAGGCTGGCATCAGTGTTTCTAATGCTTCCTAAATGACTCCTCTTGCAGTCAAGACTGAGAACTGCAGCATGCTCTGTCCCGGTCCCAGGTCGCATTTCCCTGGGGAATCCAGGTAAAACTCATCAGAATTGTAATCTCCGTAGAAGCTCCCCAGGAGACTCTCCTGTGCAACCAGCGCTGGGAACCTGTACTTTTAACCAGGGATCCTTAAAACGTGATGCCAGAGGCCACATTAGGACCCCCCAGGTCCTCATTTAGTATGTCATTTCTAGCCCCACCCAGACTGGCTGAATCAGAAATGGGGCTCCAACTACTTTTGCAAAGCTCCCCAGGGCACTCCCATTCTTGCTGAAGTCTGAGACCTACTGCCTGAATCCTCCTTTGCCTCTGCATGAAGATGGCTTCACTTCTACAGAGACTGGCGGTTTTCTACCCAGGGAGGATTTACATTCCTGTGAAAGTGCACATACTATGACATACTATTCAAGATATATCAGGTTAAGGGAGCAAGATGCAGACTAGCCGGTATAGTATTAGCCTTATTTATTTATTTTAAAGATTTATCTTATTTGAAAGGCAGAGAAAGAGAGAGAGAAAGAGAGAGAGAGAGAGAGAGAGAGAGAGAGAGAGAGAGAGAGAAGATACAGAGAGAATCTTCCATGTACTGATGTACTGGTTCACTCCACAAATGGCTGCAATGGCCAGGGTTGGGCCAGTCCAAGACCAGGAGTCTGGAACTCCATCTGGATCTCCCATGTGGGTGGCAGGGACTCAAGTATTTGGGCCACCTTTTGCTGCTTTCACAGGCACATTAGCAGGGAGCTGGATCAGAGTGCGGCAGCCAGGACTTGATCCCAGAGCTCATATGAGATGCTGGCATCACAGACGATGGCTTAACCCACTGTACCACAATGCAGCCCCCCTAGTATTTGCCTCTTTTAACCAGTACAAAGGACTAGTTGTGTGCATATATTTATCTGGGCAGGTGGGGTAGGGGAGAAACCCATAATTTGTATCATGTGTACATAATTCCTCTATTTAAAAAGAGAATAAAAGTGCAGATGTTACAGGGAGAGAAGTCACCTTAAGCCTTTTTCCTGCTAAAACAGAAGCTGGCACACTGAAATATTAAAGAATTGATTTGAGCAGAGAGCGATTTCTGAATCTGGCAGCACCAGACTCTATCTAGAAAGCAAAAGGAGGAATGAGGACAGAGCAAAGCAAGGCAATGATTCAGTGGGTTAAAGCAGAGCAGGAGCCCCACGTCCATCCTCCCAGGGCAAAGTCCTTCATAGGGGTTAAGTGGCAGCTCCTGACTGATAAACCTTAAACTGAGTTTTTCCAGAACATGACTGTCTACATGGATGGATTTGGGCTTGCTTACAGGAACTCAGGGCACTGGAATCACCTCAGTGGAACGGGCTCCCAGTGAGTTACTTTCGTCTCAATTAATTATGCCCTGGAGTGAATTACTTTACCAGGTTTATTTTTTTCTGAACAGTTTTTGATCTGAGGGAGGACAAGAAGCAGTCATACATGTCTTGAGGACTAGGGAAGCCAAAGAAAGCATGGGGAGGGCGACCAGGAAAGAATCTCAGACCCCCAAAGTCAACCTTTGCTAACTTTATATTCTGGCCTTCATTTGAATCTGAAGAATAGAAAACAATCAGTATGTACCCACCATTCCAGACATCATTGCTTAGAAAATGGAGGCTCCCTGTCTTCACCAGGCTCCCTTAAACAGTGTGTGTTTGGGCACATCCCCTAGCCATTGAAGTCTTGGCATTCAGCAAGCTTCTAAGAAATTCTGCTCAAATTCTTTTGTAGCCACCAGGTGGCAGTAGCAACCCAATTTCTGATGTAGCCCAAGAGAAGCTGACCTAGCATGGAGCTCCTTTATTTAGTGTACTGGTCATGCAACTGGGGACATTTAGACATGAAAGAATATTTCCAAAAGTTCTACTGACAACCATAGAAATTTAAATGGGGGAAAAAAAGGATCAAACATATTAAGAACCCATCATCAACACAGTAAACTCAGTCTGTTGAAGGGAAGGAAGCTCTAACATTTCTTGACCTGTTATGTGCCAGAAGCTCTACTAAATGCCTTGTATGTTATCTCAGTTGCTCACAACACAAACATGTGAGATGTATGCCTTTATTTTTTGATGGGAAACTAAACAGGGACTAGATTCTGTAATTTGCCTGAAGTCTCAAGAAGTAACTTAAGAGACAGGACATGAATCCAGTTTAACTACATTGATCTATGATCCTTCCATTATGTTGGACCATCTCTTGTCCTTGGGAGTATCAGGTGCCAGTCAGAATGGGATGTTGAAGGGTGGCTTGGAGTAGGGCCACAGTATGCTTGAGTGTGGGTGGAGATTTGCCAAATGGCAGGGTTTTTTAAAATTTATTTATTTTTGTTTATTTGACAGAGTTATAGACAGTGAGAGAGAGAGAGACAGAAAGGTCTTCCTTCCGTTGGTTCACCCCCTAAATGGCCGCTATGGCCGGAGCTGCGCCGATCCGAAGCCAAGTGCTTCCTCCTGGTCTCCCATGCGGGTGCAGAGCCCTCAGACTTGGGCCATCCTCCACTGCCTTCCTGGGCCACAGCAGAGAGCTGGACTGGAAGAGGAGCAACCAGGACTAGAACCTGGCGCCCATATGGAATGCCGGCGCTGCAGGCGGAGGATTAACCAAGTGAGCCACGGCGCCGGCCCCATCAAATGGCAGGGTTTTAATGGCAAGGGAATATCATTATTCTTTGAGGACTCTCTGTGTTTCCTGACCCAGTACATGTGTCAGTCACAGCAATGAGGGATTAAGAGTGATTTCTAAATGTGAACCATTTGGGTAAACAGGAGGAACCTCTTGAAATCAGAAGAGTCCTGACCTAGAGACAAGATTGTGCTCCGAGGAAGGACAGAACGCTTTTTCCTTGGGACAGTATGAATCTGGAGTAAATGACAGATATCATGTCACATGATATGTCTGTGGCAATATTTGTTAGTGGGAGGTTCCCCTATGCTTGCTTCCTTCGTAACTAAATAATACACTTAGATCTCTACTTCTTAAGACTATCTCTTTTCTTATTAGGTAAGATGAAGAAATTATCTCCCTATTCTTTCTGGCATCTCACATCCCCATAAATTACTCTTTATCTGGTTAAATGCTTATTTTTATGTTGTCAAGGTTTGTGATTTATGTTCTGTCTTACAACTGTAAAAAAAAAAAAAAGAGCAGTTGTGATGTAGTTAAATTAAAAAATACTTACTACAAAGCTGAGCAATGTGA
This sequence comes from Oryctolagus cuniculus, assembly GCF_051225735.1. Classification (NCBI taxonomy): domain Eukaryota; kingdom Metazoa; phylum Chordata; class Mammalia; order Lagomorpha; family Leporidae; genus Oryctolagus; species Oryctolagus cuniculus. Next base: position 48,704,435 of record NC_142869.1, on the reverse strand, counting down.
TTGCTCTATTGTCCTAGAGAAAGGCTGTAATTCTCTATGAACCGTGACCTTGTGAGGACACTCATCAAGGTCAAGTGGATTCTTTCCTCTAAGGTGCTCAACACAAGGCAATGTTTGGTTTATTTGCAACTGTATGGGATTTTTTTTTGGTAAACATTTTATTTTTTGAAGATTCTAGGTGCATTTTCTTATTTTGATTGTTAGAAGAAAATAGGCCTCATTTGTCACTGCACTAGGATGTGGCCCCCTGGCCACACTATTTATTGAATGGTGCAGTGTGGACTCTTTATGGGTTTGTTCTTCATCTGTCACTGGGGATTTTCTTCGTATTGCACCGCTAGGCTGTTTTCCCTGTTTGTTAGATCTCAGGTTTTCTTCTTAATTGGATTTGCTTTTATGTTTTGTTAAAATACATCCTTAATAATTTCAGAAATAGTGCATGGGGAGTATAGTTTCCTAGGCTTTGCACATCTGGGATGTCACTTTCCCTTGATTGAAATCCCATGAAGAAAATGTTCTTTAAATTTCCCTCTTAACAGTTCTTAGTAATTCCCTATGTTTATTTAATAATAAGTCACTAGAATTAACATTTGTTGTATCTTATATAATTTCTATTGAAACTAGTTAAGTACTCTCTTAATATCTTCAGCAAAAGAGATTATGGGAATAAATTATGATCGTAAGTGCACCTTTCTGGCTGTTTCCAGGAATGGATCTCCTGTTTCCTTTCCACTTCTGTCACACCAACTAGACATTTTTTCTCTCTCATGCAATCTATTTTGTTGCCGTAAAGCCTTCTGGGAAGGTATTAAAAGCAGTATTTCTGTCATCATTTTGTGAGTTCCATTTTCACAACTCACTTAGAAGGAAGATTTTCTTTAAAAAAAAAAAAAAAAAAAAAACTATGTGGGGCCTAGAAAGAGTGAAGCACTAACATTGGGGCAAGATTTAGACTATAAAGCTTCCAGTAGACTTAAGGCTGGAAAGTCCATTTGCACAAAGAAAGATTCCCTTAACCCACCAAGAAAATGCCCATGGGTTTCAGAAAACTCCCCTCTCCCTCTCTAAGAGAGAGAAAATGGTTTAAGTTTTAAACGTATGACCCAATCCATTGCTATTCATAGCACAGACATCTTTGATAGAACTGAAGATGCTTTTGGATGCTTATGCTCAGACCAGAGCATTTTCTCTCGGTGAATTTCTCTCTCAGTGAATGCATGGTTACTTATTGGAGCTGATGGGTGAAGCAGCTCACCTTTTTCCTGTCCCTCTACAAGGAGAGAGGCATGTGTACAGTGGTTAGAATGTGCTGCTAAACCGCCGCCTGCCCACGCTCAAATCTTGCCTCAGTTGCTTCCTGGCTGAGTCACACTGGCCACGTTGCTCAAGCACCCCACAAGCCTTGCGTCAGCTTTGCCTCAGATGTCTGCTCGGAGAAGTGAGAGTGACAGCAGCACTTGGGCTGGGAGGTTATGGTAAAGTAGGAGGTGAGGTAGCCTCTGCAGAGAGCTGAGAACAAGGGGGGAGCCCTGGCGAGCTGCCTGGGAGTGCTGGTGAGCACCATCACCATGTAGTTAGGAATAAGGCTCTTCACTTCTTGGCCTTTTGCTAAGATCAAGTGTAGGAATAAGGCTCATGGATCTCACCCTTGGTGTACTCTTCTGGTACATTAGTGTCCAAGGAAAGATGTGGTCATTTAGATTTGCTGCAGAAGGAGCCTCAAAGACAGGGGGTGTCTTTGCAAAAACTATATGGAGATGGAGAGAATGGATATGAAATTAAGACAAATGCGATTGACCTGGTCTAAGTGATGTATGGAAAAGGTAAATATAGGTAAAATGTGAATCCACACATGTGTGTGATGGGCAGAGAGAGGGGGACATTAGAGAAAGGGACCTTTAAAAAAATATTTATTTCCAGGGCCAGCACTGGCATAGAGGGTAAAGCCACCACCTGTAGTGCCGGCATCCCATATGGGCGCTGGTTCAAGTCCCAGCTGCTCTGCTTCCGATCCAGCTCTCTGCTATGGCCTGGGAAAGCAGTAGAAGATGGCCCCAAATCCTTGGGCCCCTGCAACTGTGTAGGAGACCTGAAGAAGCTCCTGACCCCAGATTGGCGCGGCTCTGGCTGGTGAGTCCAATTGGGGAGTGAATCAGTGGATGGAAAACCTCTCTGTCTGCCTCTCCTCTCTCTGTACAACTCTGACTTTCAAATAAATAAATAAATCTTTAAAAAATGTTTATTTTTGTATATGAAAGGCACCAGGTTGGGAGAGGAGAGAGAGAGACTGATCTTCTATCCGCCTGTTAATTCCCTAATTGCTGGGGCTAGGCCAGGCTGAAGCAAGAGTCAGGCCCTCCATCTGGGCCTCTCAGGTGGAGGCAGGAGCCCAAGCACCTAAATCATCACCTGCTACCTCCCAGATGCATTAGCAGGAAACTGGATCAAAGCAAAGCTGGGACTCTAACCTAGACAACGCTTGCCCAAGGGGAGGAAACCTTAACGTACACTAAAAGGACTCAGCAAAATATGACAGTAAGTGAATACCTTAGAAAAGGAAATCTGACCTTACAGTGGCACATCAAATAGTCATATTCCACCAATAAAAGCACCAATCTAGAAGACAATGAAATAAAGTGTTTCAAATGGCACAACAGCTTTATCTTCAAATTAAGGCATCAGGAAGAATCCTCAGAGTTTTCGAATCTTGAGTTAAGATCGATAGAAGTGTAAGTTTGAATCAGTTGTTGAGGACAAGTCATGCCCATGAGTGACCAAATGTTAGGGTCCGGGCTGCTCCCGTTCCTAGTTTGTGTCAGTACTGTAGGCTGGGCCTTGGTTTCCCGACTGTACATCAGAAGGGTGTGTCCGGGAAGTTTATGTGCTTTTCCAAGGTAAACATCTGAAGCTCTGATGAACGGGGGGCTATCTGCTTGGCTACTGAATGTGTGTAAAATATACAAAGATAGGCATTTGAGAAGAAATTCAGGAAGATAAAATATGTGCTCCTTGGATGCCAGGTCTTAAAGGTCAAGTGAAGAAGGAGAAAAAAAGGTTTAAGTGGGAATCAAATCTAGTATTAAAAAAGAAAGAAAGGGTATGCAAATGGTAATGGTGAAGCAGAATTTGATACAGGGTCTAACGAGCCTTTGGGATTCTGTGTAAGAACAAGAAGAAGCGGATCAGATTCCAAGGAGTAAAGCCTGCATTGCCCAATTTCCATCAGAGCTGACAGATCGAAGCAAGCTGTCCTTAGGACCTAGACTTAAAATCTGATATTACTTTATGTTTAATCAGTTACTTTGGGGATTATCATAAATTCACTCAACCATACATTTTTGATGTCATTAATATGGCTAACTAATTACTCAGGGACTGCATATTACTGTATGCAGGCTTTGAGTAGTTCCCTGGAGAACAAAGATTTGAAAAGATTTCTTATGCTCATTGAGTTCTCTTTCTTGAGCTGAAACGAGCAAGGCTCAGCTATGCTTTCAGGCTGGAATCATGAAATGTAGAGGTAATGGTTTCTCTTGAGTGAGATTCCTGCTACAATTGCCCAGCCTCAACCACTCAACCATGCGTGCCATGCACACAAGCTCTCCATCTGATTCTACAGTCAATCCTGCTTAATACTGTTGCACCCAAAACACAATGGAAAGAAATTTATGAAGTTTCTTTCTTTCTTTTTTTCCTTCCTTCCTTCCATCCTTCCTTCCTTCCTTCCTTCCTTCCTTGATTTACTTATTTACTTGAGAGGCATAGTTACAGACAGAGAGAGGGAGGGAAAGAGAAGTCTTCCATTTGCTGGTTCACTTCCCAAATGGCTGCAACGGCCGGGCCAGAGCAGGGCTGATCCAAAGCCAGGAGCCAGGAGCTTCTTCTGGGTTTCCCACAAGGGTCCAGAGGTCCAAGAACTTGGGACATTTTCTACTGCTTTCCCAGGCCATCAGCAGGGAGCTGGATTGGGAATGGAGCAGCCAGGACTTAAACTGGTACCCATATGGGATGCTGGCACCACAGGTGTATGTTTAACCTACTACGCCACAGCACCGGCCCCACAAGATCTCTTGAAACAAGTCTTTCAACAGGATGGAAAATTGGAATTGCTCTCAAGATGTCCATCTCCCAAAACTTGGCCTGAGAAAGGGCTGCACTATGCCTACCAGGGCTTCTGCACATGCGAGGTAAAGCACTCCAATTCTTTATCTACAATTTAAGCAACCAGAAAGTTAATTCCTTCTCCTCAAACTGTCTTAGAGAAAGAGTAAGTCAGTTTGTGCAGAGTTGTACAGATATTAGTGCAGCAATAGAGTGGATGATTTGGGCATAAATCCATTTGTAAGAGGGCGTCTATTTTGTGTGACATTCTTGGCAGTGTCCCAAAGATCTGCTGAAACTTGGGGTCCTTATGCATCTTCAGATTCAGTTGCATACAGTGCCATTTTCCTGGTTGTATTGCTCCACTGTGCCGAAAGAAATGAAAGAAGAAACCTGGTTGGGCACTGTGAAGACATAACCTGAAAGAAGTTGGCTCAAGAAACTCCCAACATCCTTATTTCTTAAAGTGATTCTTACTTTGTGTTTCTAAATTTCTTACAAAAATGGCTCAGCTTCTACCAGCAGCTGTGTCCAAGCCCAGACACACACAGTAACTGCTGACCTTGTGGTAAGATATGAGGGGTGTGGGAATTACATGAAATTTCAAGTGCTTGCCTATCACTGCTACCTAGTAGGCATTCAATAAATATTAATTTCCTTAAAATTCAGCTCTAGAGTAAGTCTTTGAATTCTTTTAAAAATTTTTTCCTTAAACACATTCAGTCCATTCTTTCATTTGCATGTAGATTATTTCCCCAAGTAGACAATGAGGCTTACCATGTACCAAAACACGATGGAAGAACCGCGGGTAAGCAGTGAATCCCTGAACCCACAGAACAATGAGTCTAGGGCCTGACCGTGTTGGTGACATTGCAGAGATTTTCCCCTCCAATAGGAAGGATCACAGAAGGAGCCTGTGTGAGACAGTGGGTGCCAGAGAGTCGGAAAAGGGTGCGAGATAAAGAGAAGGAGTTTTGAATCCCACAATGTACTTCTCACTATGGTCCAGAGCTTCTCATGTCATCTTGGACTCTGAGTCTGGAGTCCAAGGTGAAACAGACCCCTCTTCTCCAGCTCTGGCTAAATCCAGGCACAGAGATGCCTTCAGAATTGCCACCTGGAAACCAAGAACAAGAACAAAACAATAACCACTGCAAAATAAAAGCCTTGAAGCTAAAGAACAACAAAAATGTCATGATTTGTGCATTTTTCTACAAAACCGATTTGTTCTATGGTAGAAGATAGAGTCTGCATTTGATTTATACAAGATATGCAGTAATGGGTTATGTACTCCAGGGAAAAACTATTCTTAAGGGAGCAAGGATGTGATGGATTCACTTCCTCGGTGAGGTTTATAGTATGTGGCAGTTTTAGTGCGAGCAGGTATTTGGTCTATAAACTGAGAGAGCTCGGCATTAGCAGTAGCTCGCTGCTAAATGAAGAAGAATGCAGCTCGCTCTCTCCCTCTGGTTATTAGGCCTTCTGGGGATAAACAAGGAGATTAAGTGTTTTCCCGATGTTGTGTTGCCTGTCACGGTAATGTGCACACGCCCCATCGCCAGCACCTTTGCGCAGCCCCATACACCTGCTGCTTTTGACGGTCGGGGCAGTCCAGGCCGACGCCCAGGCCCCATCCTGTGCTGAAGGGAGTCGGAGTTATTCCTGCTCCTTGTTCAGATGCTCCCTCTCAATTAGCTGCTCTACGATTAGCTGCTTCCCAATTAGACGTTGCATCTCGTATTCCGTGAACATTCAGCTTCTTGGTCCCTGGAGGCCATTTCATGTCCTCACTCCTCAAAGCCTGCTGTTCTGCTTGTTGCAGTTTAAATGGTGCTAAAGAGAGGCAGACTTTGCAGCCAGCTGGCTTTTCGGAGAGCCTGGGAGGCCGCTGGCACTTGGGGCATGGGAGACTGTGGCTGGTCCTCAGCTGGGCCCGCTTGGGAACCTACTTGTCATAGCCATGAGAAGTGATTTCGTTCTAGCGGGCTTACTGATGTCAGCTAATTTCATAAGAGACTGGCTGATGCATTAAAATGCCAATTTATTTATTTACTATTAGAAATATACTTGCCAAGCAAAGCATCTGTGTCAGCTGCTAAGTCCACTCCCTTTACAAAATTATAGTCTATTTGGGAAACCAAATTATAGATCATGAAGTTTCATCTTCTTTAAAGATTAATTTATTTATCAATTTATTTGGAAAACAGAACAAGCAAGAGAGAAAGAGACTAAGAGATTGATTTTTCACCTGTTGTTTCACTATCAAATGTCCAAAACAGTCAGGTCAGGGCCAGGCCAAACCCAGGAGCTAGGAATTCTGCCCTGGTCTGACATGTGGGTGGCAGAGGCCTAAGGACCTGGGCCATCGCCTTTCCAGGCACATTAGCAGGGAGCTGGATTGGAAGTGAAGTAGCCAGGACTGACTGGCACTGTAATATGGGATGTTGGTATCATACGCAGGAGCTTAATCTGTTGCATCACAACACTGGCTCTAGGTCATGAGGTTTCTTAGTGACAGAGAACCCTGCCTTTTGGAGTGTACAGACAAGTTGTCTGGAAGTCAACGTTTCATTATGTGCAGCCTTCACACAGACCAAGCATGATGGGTTGTGTATTTGTGTCTTCCATCACCTCTCGAACATTTGTATGGTGGTAGAAGCATTCCTCTTGTTGCTGACTGAGAAGATTGGCAACCCCTGACTTTTCTACTGACTCTTGAGGAATGGATCAGCCAATCGTCTAAGTCACAAATGCTGGCTCTATTAAAAAATTAGAAGTCCACAACCTAAACCATCAGGTAAATTTCAGTCTTCATCCATAACCTCCATCCTTACCCTTCTCCCATCTGCCGCCAGTGCTTGATGGGCCACCTATATTTCACATTTCTTCTCCTATTCCTCTTGGAGTCCTTGCTAGTTCTGTCTTCTGGCCTCCCAGAGGGTGGAACATGGCAGAGGAGTCGGTTCCTAAGCTTGAGAAGAGGGCCTCTGCGATCCCCTCTCCCTGTTGGGGGGGTTCTCACAACCCAGCTCAGCCAAAAGACATCCTTGTCACAGACCCACTCCCCTTCAAAACTCTGAGCCCTTTTCAGTCTTTGCCTGGGTGATTCAATAAAGGGGGACTAGCTTTTACATACTGCTAGCCTTTGAATATTTTGAACAGGTAACTAACTTTGATGTGGGACATCTATTGCAATAGGGAACCATGTTCTTTGGTTTTGCATGTGCCAAACTATTTCCAGAGACAAAATCCCTGCAAGTGGGGTGTTAGTGGCATAGCTATCAAGGCTGTGTGGGTTCCTGAGTCTCTTGTTTCCAAATCACAGGGTTGAAACTCCAGTTTGAATATCCTCTTATTGACATGCGGAAAGCCTTCAGGATGTTCATAATAATAACTAATGTTCACTCAAAACTTGCTAAACCCCAGAGGTTATTATAAGAGCTTTACCTGTACTAAGTTCAATTTCTCAACAACCCTGAGAATTATGTACTGCCATTACTGCTTTTTGTAGATAAAGAAACTGATGCAAAGAAAGAGTAAACAATTTTCCTAAAGTTACACCATAGAAACATAACTCTAGAACTTAATGTCAACAGTCTGACTCCAGCACCTACACTCTTAATCACTATGCTTACCAATGCTCACGAATACAATTCCAGTCCTAGGAACCTAGTCTGAGAAATAGATTAAGGCACAAATTGATGCACCTGGATTTTAGTAACAATGTTTATATAACTTGAAAAAACTGGATGCAATTCATGTGTTTGATAGTAGGAGACTGGTTAAATAAATAGTGGCATATTAATATGTTAGAACACAATGTTTTTAAGGACATATTCTGGAGGAATATTCACATAAAAATGCATACCTATACTAGTAGTTGGGGCAATGTAAATAAAAGTAAGGATCAGACAGCACTTTTCACCCATCAGACTGACAAAATGGAAAGGAGCCTCCACAAAGCAGGGCTGACCAGACTGCAGCAGGAGCAGACGCTTGCCCGCACTCTGATGGGAGAGTGAGCCCTTACAACCACTTCGCAAGTTCAACAAAAGCTTCCAAGATGTTTACCAATTTAAAATGTGCAAGCCCTGTGCCTTTGATCAGCAATCTAACAAGTACCTATAAGAATCTATAATATAGAAAACCAGGCATGTGCATACAACAAAATTTAGAATTGAATGTCCATCAATAAGACAATGATCAACTCATTATTATCCATCCATGCTATATTAATGCAGCTCTTTAAAACAATGAAATAGATCTTGATGTATTGACCTGGGACATGTCCATGACATATTATGTGAGGAAAGTAACCTTCATTATAATGCACAGAGCAAGACCCCAATTTGTAAAAAATGTGCATGTGTATGAGAGTTGTGTAGTATGGAGAAAGATCTGGATGGTCACACACCAGGACATTAACTGTGGGTACCTCAGGTGGGAGAGTGCACCTTATGCATCTTTGTATTGCTTTATTGGTTGCAATAAGAATTTAATATCTAAACATTTGAATTTTTATTAAACATATTAATTAACATAAACATATTTCTGAATTGTCAAAAAGAAAAATATATACATACAAAATATATACATACAAAAAGAAAAATATATACATAATATATACAAAATTGTATACAAAATATATACATATGTATGTATACATACATATGTATGTATACATATGTATGTATGTATATGCTTATGTATATATTTATATATGTATATATACATGTATATATATGTATGTATATATATATGCTTGGGCATTATTTTTCTTTTTTGAAATATATATATATATATATATATATAACTCCCTTTAAAAAACAATCCAAAATTATACTCCTATATACATGGGTGCAGAGAAAAAGCTTGGAAGGATTATAAAGTTCAAAATGTTAACATCGATGAAGTCTGAGTTACAGGATGTTCTAGTTGTCTTGATCTATTTTCTGAGTATCAAGTAATTAACATATATAACATATATTGATTTGATAAAAAAAACCTTTAAAATAAACATAGAGAAGTCAAAATAAGGAACTAGTTTCTAAGGTAAGATAGAATTAGGGGGCCAGTGTTGTGGTGTAGCAGATAAAGTTGCTGCCTGCAGTGCTGGCATCCCATATGGGCGCCTGTTTGAGACCTGGCTGCTCCACTTCTGATCCAGCTCTCTGCTGTGGCCTGGGAAAGCAGTAGAAGATGGCCCAAATCCTTGGGCCCCTGCACCCACGTGGGAGACCTGGAAGAAGCTCCTAGCTCCCAGCTTCGGATCCACGCAGCTCTGGCCCTTGCAGCCAACTGGGGAGTGAACAAGCGAATGGAATACCTCTTTCTCTCTCTCTCTCTGTGTCTCTCCTTCTCTCTGTGTAACTCTGACTTTCAAATAAATAAAGAAATAAATCTTAAAAAAAAAAAAAAGAAGAGTTGGGACTGAGTTTGAAGTGGAAAAAAAATCTAAAGTGATTGGAGAGGCTGAATGATGATACATTTGGGCAGTCAAGTGCTTGGAAATGCTCTCTCCATTAGAGGGCGATGTCTCCTGCCTTGTAACCCAACAGTCTTGTCACAATATACTTACTACCTAGAAAGACGAGGGGAAGAGATGCAATTTTGAGATTTCTTTTTGTTTCACCAGGCTACATTTTCCATTTAAAGTGCTCTGGTTTCTGCAAAAGAATGCTGATATATAAAGGGGGAAGATAAAGAATTTGGAATAGAAATTGAACAAGAAAAATTAGGGAAGACAGGATGAGAATGGGGTGCAGAGATGGCTGGGACGCGGTGGTTCAGGGAGGAATCCTGCTGCAGAACCCGGAATGGCTTGATGCATGGTGATCACAGAGCCGGGTGGCCACGTTTCCTGGTAACATCAGGGACTAAAGTACATGTGTTGTGCTGGGATGTGGACTTAGATCTTTCAGCCAAAAGCAAATGGGATTTGTGCTATTTGTCACTTGCCATTTGCAAAACTTTGTAAGGTGCATATGGGGGAATCTAAATGTAACATTTATCAAGCTCCCATTGTATTAAGGTGGATGGTGGTTTAGGAAAACATAAATCCTTGGTATTTCTTTCTCATCTTGATAATATCCAAACCAAAGCTTCTGCTATATAGAATCTCATATCTGGCACCTTCTCAGGGTAAAGATAGCAAATAGAGAAAAGGAATCAGGGTAATTAAAAATTAGATAAATATATATTTTTAAATTTGAAAGGCAGTAAGACATAGACAGACAGAGATCTTCCACCTGCTGGTTCACTCTGAAAATTTCCCCCAACAACTGGGACTGGGAAAAGATGAAGCCAGGGGCCTGGAATTCAATCCATGTCTCCCACATGGATGGTAGGGATCCACATACTTGAATGACCCACTGCTGTCTCCCAGGGTCTGCATTAGCAGGAAGCTAGAATCATAAGCACTTGAACCCAAGCACTCCAACATGGGATGCGGGAATCCCAAGCCATGTCTTACCCACTGCACCAAGCACCCAGTCCCACAGAAATAAATTTGATGAGTTAAGGGGTGTGTGTTTGGTCTAGTGGTGTAGACGTTCACATCCCATAGCAGAGTACCTGGATCCAATTTCAAACTTTTGCTCCTGACTCCAGCTTCTTGCTAGTATAGACCCTGGGAGGCAGTGCTGACGGTTCAAGACACTGGGTTCCTGTCACCCACATGAGACCTGGATTGAGTTACTGGTTCCTAGCTCTGGCCAGCCCAGGCTTGGCTTTTGCAGGAATTTGGGGAGTGAACCAGTGTGAAAACCTTTTTGTTTCTCTGATTCTCAAATAAGAAACAAATAATTTAATGAATTAAAACCTTAAGCTGGGGGCCCAGTGCAGTGGTACAGTAAGTTAAACCTCCGCCTGTGGTGCCAGCATCTCATATGAGAGACGGTTCTAGTCCCACCTGCCCCTCTTCCAATCCAGCTCTCTGCTATGGCCTGGGAAAGCAGTAGATGATGGCCCAAGTGCTTGGGCCCCTGTACCCGCAAGGGAGACTGGGAAGAAGCACCTGGCTCCTGGCTTTGGATCAGCGCAGCTCCAGTGGTTGCGGCCATCTGGGAAGGAAATCCTCTCACTTTCTCTCCCTCTCACTGTCTGTAACTCTACCTCTCAAATAAATAAATAAAATCTTAAAAAAAAAACCCTCTAAGCTGTTTTTCCACTTACAAGTACACATAAAATTCAAAACTCTCTTGAACAGACCATATCATATGGCTGAAGCTGTGAAGACCCAAAGACCAGAATTCTTGCTGGATTTTTTTTAAGAGGATCCTGTTCAGGAAGAGGACTACAAAGTGAGAGGAGGAAAGGACACAGTTTCTTCTTTACTGTTTGTCATGTCAGTTGCACAGTTTTAAACTCCATTCTTGTAGGGAATGTCAATGGCCCCTCAGTGTCCAGGCTAACACCGAGGTGAGGGGCCGGAGGTAGGGGCTAGAGTGCAGCTTTCTGCAGCTGTTTAGTCGCTGTATTGCCTGGCAGGCTGAGCTGATGTGAAAAGGAATGCCTTTTCCTTTTACATCCTCTTATTGTCTGGTATTTTTAGTTGTTAACTCAAGGTTGCAGCAGACCAAAATAATAGCCTGAAAATAAAAGCTGCAAGTAAGAACTCTGCTGGGCCTATGGCAAACTGTATAGGAAGAAGAGTCTTCCGTCTTGTCGACAGTCATGATGGTGGGTGCTATGGAAGTCTTCTAATGCGACATTTCTGGAGGAATTCATGACATGTAATCTAGAAATACTATTACCACAAACCTAAGGGGAGCCTATATGGGATGCTGGCATCACAAGCAGCGGCTTAACCCGCTGTGCCACAATGCCAGCCCCTCCTCTACCCCAACCCCAAACTTCATCTTCCACAGCGCTACCAAATTCTAATCTGATCACATCTTCTCTGCTCTACGGGGTTTCAGAGGCTCCCCCTTGTCTATGGAGTGGAGTTGAGCCATCTGTAAAACACAGCCTGTTTTGCTCACCATCTTTGTACAGCCTCTGGTCCCCTTTTCTCCCCCAGTCTCCTCTCCATGTAGCCCCATGTGTTACAGGTCATTCCCTGAGAGGAGAGAGGTCTCTGGGCTACACTGTACATCGCTCCTTCTGTTTGCTGTGCTCTTCTCCTGTACCCTCCCATTGTGACATCCTCCTGGATTTCAAAACATGTCCCAAAGGCCTCTTCTTCTGTGAGGTTTTCTTTGATCCTTCTCAGGAAGACAAAAAAAAAAAAAAAAATCACTCCTGGCTCTCTCATGTGATCACAGAACTTTGTTCTCCTTGCTATTTGTTGTCTTATCTGATTGCATTCACAGATGTTTGAGAACTATCTTATCTACTTATTGAGCAAATGCTGCTGACATTTGACCATCCCAAAAGCTTATCATGGTCCTGTGGCCAGGACTCCAGGAAGACATGGCACAAAAGGACGAATAATTTGAAACAAAGAAGCCCAAGAATGCTACCAAGTACAAAGTTATATGGCAAAGCCAGCTTTCTATGGGTGTGAGCATCGAAGCTGTATTTGCTCTTTATCGCAACAGATCCCAGAACAGTCACCATGGTAGTCAGCCTAGAGCCTAAGGAGCAAAGCGCTGGTGAGAGCCATTCTGCCCACACGGGGGCAGCACACTCACAGCCCTGTCCAAGGCCCCTGCGTCCTGGGATTTCTTATCCCCCACCCCCCGCACACCATCAGCTTCTCTCTGCCAGAGGCCCAAACTCAAGGAGTCTCTTTTCTCATCCACTGCCCTTTCCTGGGCTGCAACAGATCTTAATTTTAAGGTGATTAAAACAAGGATTGCTTACTCCCAAGCACTGGAGTGAGTTTCGGTTCTCACTGGGCCCCGAGTCATGAAGAAGCTTCGCTACAGGGATAGCACCATCAGGCACCAAAATGGGCGGTGCCTTTTCCAGTGGGTCCCTAGGGGTGCATGATGAGCCAGCCCTGAGCCGAGCCCCATTCCATGTTCCCTAGTTAGAGGTCAAGTGGGTGAATACTCCCAGACCTGTGAATAGCTGCACTGGCTTCTCAGATATCAACAGGAATGCTAACTTGTCCACAGAAAGACTTTTTTCTACCACAACACTACTTTGAATAAAGTTTTAGAGACTGATCTTATATCTTCTAGTTTATTCCCCAAATGCCTGCACCAGCAATGGCTGGGCTAGGCCAAAGCCAGGAGCCTGGAACTCAGCCTGGGTGTGCCGAGTTGGAGGGACCCAAGTACTTGAGCCATCCCCCTGCTGCCTGCCTGGGGAATGTATTAGCAGGAAGCTGCACTGGAAGTGAAGTAGCCAGCACTGGAGCCAGGCACTTTGATATGGGATGCAGGCATTCTAAGCAGCATCTTAACCACTGTGCCAAGTGCCACCTCCAACATTTCTACTTTTGAGAGCAGGCAGCCACAGCTGTGACAGTATGACATTCCTTTCCATTTGCTTTTTTTGTTTGTTTGTTTTTTTGTTTTTTGTTTTTTAAGTTTTTTATTTATTTATTTGAGAGGTAGAGTTGCAGACAGTGAGAGGGAGGAGAGAGAGAGGTCTTCCTTCCATTGGTTCACTCCCCAAATAGCCGCAATGGCTGGGGCTGTGTTGATCCGAAGCCAGGAGCCGGGGCTTCTTCCTGGTCTTCCACGTGGGTGCAGGGTCCCAAAGAGTTGGACCATCTTTTACTGCCTTCCCAGGGCACAGCAGAGAGCTGGATTGGAAGAGGAGCAGCGGGGACCAGAACCGGCACCCATATGGGATGCCAGTGCCGCAGGCGGAGGATTAACCTAGTGCGCCATGGCGCCGGCCCTCCATTTGCTTTTAACAACATGTCTAGGTAGTTTGTGAAAAGTTTCTCAGCCTTCTATTTTCTAAAGTGTTTATTACTACAAGATTCAACTTCCAGATTCTCTGGAGGAAATTCTTTCCTAGGAAAGGCAAGAGGTTAAAGAAGATGTGGTTAAAATTAGTTTCTTTTTTGGTTCTGCAAAAGCAATTGTAACAATGGCAATAGTCGTTGGTGATAACTTAACAAATGACTTCAGAAATGAGCTCTTCACCGTGATTTGAAAGAGCTCTCCACAAATCCCATTTTATAATTACCGCCTGATGCTTAGGGGGCACTTTAAAGTTGAGTGTCTCTAAGCTTCATTCCTCAGGTGAAAACTTCTGGTTAATTGTGTTCCAATCTGATGTGCCACACTGAACTGTCACCCTTACAGTTTATCTGCTGATGACTCATTACACCTGCCAGCCTGCAGAAATTATAATACTTTGTTCTATTATTAATCTGCCTGGATTCCTCTTCATCTGTGGAAATCAAAGTTGTTTTTTTTTAATTTTCGATATACCTACAGGAACTTGGTAGTGAGTATTAAAAGAATATAGAGTTACAATGGTGGTATTTGACCTCATCAATATCATTCTAGGACAGCAGCAATCAGGATAAGAATGTGGAGATTTGAGTGACTTTGTTAAATAAAGATTAACTTTGACCAAGAGCCTTATCATTATACAGGTTCAACTGTTCCTTACTCGTGTGTCTGCATATATTGAGGAAATGCTACACACTCCAAATTAGCATTTCCCACCCCCAAATTCAGACAGAATCAGAGAGCTGGACCGAAGTTTATCCACAAACTTTTAATCTTTGAGCTCTTCATGGTATATACCAAACAAGAGGATTCACTGAGATTTACAGGAGATTCTGTGGCTAAGGCATTTGGAATTTAGAATGTTACAATTTAGACTTTTCTAGAGAAAGTCCTTGCTGGCAAGGAAGCTGCCTGTTCTGTTAATATGAAAAAAAGGGGAGAAATAGTAAGAAGAATAATGATCATCTTGAGTCTGATTAAGGTTGCCACTGATTTATGCGTCATTAGCAGCAAATTTCTATTCTTTAATAAACGAAGGTGATAAGATTCTACCAAGCTGATTGTGGAGTTGGGAAATGGGGCTAGGGATAATACAAATGCCTAAGTCCTCCCACGGTTGTTCAGATAAACTATGTACCTGCTAATTAAGATAAACGTTGGGAGATGAGGAAATGGTTAGAAGTAAATGCTTTCTGGGGCAGGTATTATGGCATAGCAGGTGAAGCCGCCGCCTGCAGTGCCAGCATCCCGTATGCACTGGTTCTAGTCTCAGCTACTCCACTTCCAATCCAGCTCTTGCTATGCCTGGGAAAGCAGCAGAAAATAGCCCAGGTCTTTGGGCCCCTGCATCTGCGTGGGAGACTTGGAAGAGGTTCCTGCATCTTGGCTTCGGTTCGGCCCAGCTCTGGCCGTTGTGGCCATTTGGGGAGTGAACCAGCAGATAGAAGACCTCTCTCTCTCTCCCTGCCTCTCTGTAACTCTGCCTTTCAAGTAAATAATAAATCTTAAAAAAAAAAAAAAGAAGTAATGACTTATCCACAACAGAGAAATCAAACTGGTCATGTGCAGAACCTGTTTCTAATATTTGTACTGTGATACTCAAAGATAATTAGGCCTATGTATAAAATATGATGCCCATCTGGCCATACAGGTAGTCTGAAGATCCCCGTAGTACATTTTGGGGGGATACTTTTTCTATTTTCAGTGCCCTGGAGATTTCCAAAAAGTTTCTGGTAAATTTAGGTTGTCCCTTTACTGACCTCCTTATAATCACCGCCCCATTACTGCCTCTGAATGATAGCTTTGTGCATTTTTCACTTCAGGGTAATGAACTGCTCTCTTAATCTAGTTCCATCATTCAACTTTGTTCTAAGGAGTTTCTTTACAGACAATTTCCATTTTAATCAGAAGTGAATGAGACTATTGCCTTTAAAGTGGACCATCTGTGGGTTTACCAGGAGTTTTATCAACTTTGATCTTTATCCAATTTAACTTTCTGCCAGAGCTTGCAGTAAAGTTCTTTCAGGCCTGCAGAAAGCAGAGCTCAAGGTGCGGGCGATTCCCTTGAACTTCCTGTGGGAGGAATGGGGATGGGGGCAGGGAAGAGAAGGGAAAGTGTGAGCAGAGACTGTAATGCCGGTCTCCGTCTGGGTGGCACTGGGGATCTGGGAATGTTCTCCTGGGAGAGCCTAGATCAAGTCCTTAACAAAACTCCAGTTTGAGACTCTTTGGGGTCGGCATAGCAATCCTGAAGACATTACCATCCCCAGTGTTTCATCTCAAAACCCCCCATGCCAGCCTTGGCAGAATCTCATGAGCTTGTGGATGGATCCAGACACTACCCGGTCCTTCGGCAGACCAGATGTAGGGGGGATTCAGGGTGGCATCAACAATGGTTGGGGTGGGCGGTAGGCAGAGCCTTCTGTGCACAGCACAGCGCAGGCTTTGCTTTTATGGCTTCCAGATTCCTCTCTGGCTTTTCATGTGGATGCCTGCGGATGCCTCTGGGCGGGAAGAGCATCCTCTGCTGTCTGTTCAAGGACCCTCGCACTTGCTGTTCTCTAACTCTGTCATCTGCTGCAGATAAAAAAATCTGGTCTAGGCAGCCTCCCCAGCTCCTAGTGTATCTCTTCCCTTCTCCCTTTTCTAAATAGCAGCTTTATGGAGATAAGTGATAAACAGTTCATGGCACGGATGTAAAGCTGCGATGTCATTACTTTTGACATATACATGTACCTGGGAAACCGCCACCTCACCCTTGACAGTGACTGCCCTTACCCTAACAGCTTCATGGCGCCCTTGGTCAGCCCTCCCTTCTATTTTGTCTTCATCCCCAGAGAACCACTGATCTGCCTTCTTTTGATACAGATTACTTTGTGTTTTCTAGGATTTTACAAAAATGGAAACATCTTTTTTGGTCAATTTTCTTTCATTCCTGCATAGATATTTTGAGAGTTACCCATATTGTTGTATAGATCAATAATTTATTCTTTTGTGTCCCTGAGTCCATTTTATGGATATACCACAATTTATTATTCCTTTTGTTTCATAAAATCATGAAGTGTTAAAGCTGTGAGGAGTTTTATAGATCACTTGATGTAAGAAAATTACTGTGCAGGGGCCAGCACTGTGGTGTAGCAGGTAAGGCCGCTGCCTGTAGGGCCAGCATCACTTACGGGCTCCTGGCTTTGGATCAGCCCTGCTCCAGCCGTTGTGACCATTTGGCGAGTGAACCAGCAGATGGAAGATTCTCTCTCTCTCTCTGTAACTCTTTCAAATAAAATAAATAAATATTTAAAAAATCATTGTGCAGATTAAACGACTGGAGCTGGAACACTACCTAAGAATTTCCTTGGAGATTACCTAAAACCCAGGGGCATACCTCTCCCTGCCATTTGATTCCAGTGATGGGGCTGGAACCTGGAATTCTACCTGCGAACAGCTCTGGTGATTCTAATGTAGATATATGGTCTTAAGTGTACTTAAGACACTGCAGCACCACCTAACTTCAATGATTTGTTCAAGGTCATTGAAGGTTAGTACGAAAGGCTAAATTTAAATCTAGTTTTGGATTTCTTAGTTCAGGGCTCCTTCCACTACATCATGCCACACCAAGTAACATCAGACACAGGGAACCATGCTGTCTGGTACATGAATCACTCTGCCTTCTGATGACAGTGAACACAGGCTCAGCTCTGGGACTGTCTCCAGAAGAGGGCACTGGGAACAAATCTTTCTCTCTTCTGATCTTTCACTCCTTGTCATCCTCCTCCTCTTTCTCCTCTTGTATTTTTGTTGGTGGTGGTTGGTCCACATTAAAAACACGCAATGAATGTGAAGCAATGACTGTATGGGGGAAATATTTTACTTCAAGGAAAAGCCAAAGTCCTCTAGAACAAATTTGTCTTCATTATATTTTTAAAGAATATATATTTTATTTATTTGAAAGGCAGAGTTACACAGAGAGGAAGAGACATAGAGATCTTTCATCCACTGGTTCACTCTCCAAATGGCCACAATGGCCAGAGCTGGGCTGATCTGAAGCCAATAGGCAGAAGCTTCTTGCAGGTCTCCCACGTGGGTGCAGGGGCCCAAGGACTTGAACCATATTCTGCTGCTTTTCCCAGGCACAATAGCAGGAAGCTGGATTAGAAGTGAAGTAGCTAGGACTTGAACTATTGCCTATATCAGATGCTGGACTGCAGACAGCCCCTTAACACACTATACTACGACAATGCTCCTTTCATTACACTTTGATATAACTTGCCTATAAATTCTGTCACTCACTGGTTTCTGGTATCCATCTTTTTTAAAAAGATTTATTTATTCACTTACTTATTTGAAAGGCAGAGTGACAGAGACATGGAAGAGACAGAGACAGAGGAAGAGAGAGATCTTTCATTTTCTGGTTCACTCTCCAAATGCCTCAACAGCCAAACCTGGGCCAGGCTGAAGCCAGGATCTGGGAACTCCATGCTGGTCTCCTACATAGATGGCAGGGGCCCAAGTACTCAGGCCATCCTCCACTGCCTTCCCAGGTGCATTAGCAGGGAGCTGAATTGGAAGCAGAGCAGAAATGGCACTCTGATATGGCATGTTAGCCCACTGCACCACAGTGCAGGCCCCTCTAATGCATTTTAAAGATATTTATTTCAGAGGCAGAGACACACATATAGAGACACAGAGGGACAGATTGAGATCTCCCAAATGATGGTCCCCTTCCCAACTGTCTGCAATAGCCTGGGCTGGGCTGGCCCAAACCTGGGAGCCTAGAACTGAATTCAGATCTCCCATGTGGGTGGCAGGGTTCCAATTGCTTGTGGATGGCAGGGGACCAGTTGCTTGAGCCATCACTGCTGCCTTCCAGGATCTGCATTAGCAAGAAGAAGATGGAATTAGGGGCCAGAGGTGGAGTCACACCCAGATACTGTGTTGTGGGTGTCTTAACTGCTAAGCTAAATGTCCACTCCTCTTTAATTCTGTGGGTATTTTCTCCCAGTGATTTTTGCAAAATTATGGACATACATGGGGTTGGACAAAACATGCAGCAGTGAAGATGCTGAAAATTTAACTGAAGAGACTTCAAGTTTTAGGAAGAACAAGATGATCAAAACTTATTCTAATGTCTGTACTCCCTAACTCTTTCTCTGCAATTTAGGGCGACAGCCAAACCCAACTTTCAGTTATTATACCTTCACAAACCTTTGGATTGCCTTTCTCCAAATGCTGCAGCTTGA
Source organism: Oryctolagus cuniculus (assembly GCF_051225735.1). Lineage (NCBI taxonomy): Eukaryota > Metazoa > Chordata > Mammalia > Lagomorpha > Leporidae > Oryctolagus > Oryctolagus cuniculus. The sequence continues at coordinate 48,685,237 of NC_142869.1, read as the reverse complement.
ACTCAGACAGAAAACTAGAACCTTGGCTTTATCCCTTGTAGCTAAGAAAGTTACTCCTATTGCACAGAGCTAGCCAGCAAGCATAGCAAGTTCATAAGAAACCAAAGAATAATGCATCAGTTGAAAGAAAGGAGAGTACGGGTCCAACACAGGTTGCCAGAAAAACTTCACTCATCTGTGAGTTTTGGCATTTTCCTAACAACACTTTCATGAGGGATTGGGTAATTCAAATGTGCTTGCTACCTTTGAAGCCCTCAAATGAAAGTGAGTTTTTGCCTTTGTCAATGAGATAGAACAAGACTGAGCTTTGAGGGCTCAAAAACTTCCCTGGGGCAGAATTGTGAGCAGATGCACTGTGCCCACTGGGCCCCCAGACTCACTTCCTGCCTTTTGGAATCTCCTCTAGCCTCCTTTTTACCAGGCATGGGCATTCCATTGCTCTCCTTCTTAGCTCCTTGGCATAATTACCCAGAGTCTTAAGTATCCTGTGCTGTCTGCATTTACATCTTAACATTCAAAGACCTTGTCTTTGAGTCAGAAGGTTTGGTAATGAGACAGAAGATTGGTAATTAGACAGAAGTTCTAATCTGTGTTCATCCACTTATCACTCGTGGGCCTTTAGGCAAGTCATTTAACCTTTATGAGTCTATTTCCTCATCTGTAAAATGGTAATGATGATAATAACAGGCACACTTGTGAGTGGCTGTAGGGATTAGCAATAATGTCTATAAAGTGACTGGTTCATGAATGGTTGTTAAATGGATGTCAAACACGCAGGTATCAGGCATGCAGGTGATGGAAACTTGGACTTGTCCTATGGACAAGAGATTTTTTTAGTACCACTGGATCTGGATTGCTCGAATGGAGAGTGGCAGCTTTGTACTCAATGAGGAACATCTAAGTGTCAGGTCCTAGTGCCATCTGTCTACCTAATTTGCCTACATGTCCATTGTAATCATGGAGCTTCAGTCTTCGGAGCATTTATGAGAGTCATGAAGCTAACTGAGGGAGTGCTGAAGTGAGAAAGGACTCCAACGCACTGGGGAGGCTAGCTCTTTAAGTGCTGCTAAATTCGAGACACAATCGAAGAATACATGCATGTACAGAATGACAAATGATTTCCACAAGTCTGACAAGGAAATGTATCTTGTCCTTTATGGTCACACTTCTATGACAATACAATTTTATTTTGCCAAAAATATATCTATGTTTATGCACATATGCATGCTCTTTTATGGCCTTTTTCTATACCCAACCCAAAACAAATACAATAAAACTGTCTTTTTATAATCAAGTTTGTTATTTCTTCCATGTGTTATGACAGAAACATTCACTGTGATTTCTGCTCTTGAATAATGAGAGGCTATGATAGACGTTAGCAGAAGAGGCTTTGAGTGGAAAGCTCCCCCAGCTTTCTTCACCACCTCCCTCCAAGTCTGATATGCTGCAGTATCTTTGGTTTTATTATTATAGCGTTGGGTGGAGATGTATCATGCTGAGAAAGAAGAGATGAAGTGCTGGCATCTAAAAATGAGTAAACAGCTGAGATTCTGAAGAATTGTTCTAATGCTTGGGGAAGGTTTAAAGAGTGCATTCTTGGCATTACTGCCTGTAATCATTAATTAGTGATGCATTGATATGGTATTTGTTAAATTCCCACATCAAAGGTAAGGACTATTGAAACTGCACTGAGCCAGTGGGAAAACATACTACAGTATTCGCTCTGGAAGATATTTCTGTCCCTGGGAGTCTGTAGTTTGCCTGGAGCCAAATCTTGAGAATCAATAACCTCAATAGCCATATGAGACTGGTTCCCTAGACTTAGCAGAGTGGTACAGTTGCTGGAACACTTGCCCATAGGCACCCACCTTAGTGCAGGAATCATTTTTTTTTTGTTTTGTTTTCTGGAGGCGTCAAAGCTCAGAGTAATTCAGAAGCAGCTGTCCAGGTGTGCGGCATCTATTTATCAACCACAGCTGGAATCACCGCTGCCCTTGCCCTGACGTGACGCTTTTGTGGAAGTTTCCTTCCAATCAGTCAGCTCAGGATTTAATCGGGTTAATCCCACTGAGCGCTGGAGTTCTTTCTCGGCCATAGCTATTCTTTAATCCCAGGAGAAGGGAGAAATGTTTAGATTCAGGGGGAGTCTGTGCTTTCCCACATGCTGACTGATGTGGTATCAGAAATACATGGCAAAAAAAAAAAATGATTTGTTTTCCTTCTTCAACGGATAGATGAGACATATATGCAGTTTCTCAAACTCAGGTAAAATTAAACTATGTGTGTTTCTGTTACATGATAAAACTGACTGCCAGGTGTGTTACAGAAGTTAGCTGGATAATAATCAGAAATGTCATCATTTTTTCATTTCCACTAGCACTTAGTTTGGGCAGATAGTGCATACAAAGGATAGAGTGCATGCGACCAGGCCCCCAAGAGAAAGTCAGGCTCCCAGAAAAAAGTCAGCTGCTATCTACCAATCTACCAACTTCTTTTTCTACCAATCAAAGCATTTATAGGAAAGAATGGTGGCATGAATTAAGTCAGTGGCATGAGGTAGAGATAAAAGAATGGAGTCAAACGTTAAAAAACAGTCTTGAGAGAATCTGAGATTGTATTAATTTTTTCGCCTGACATAAGAAATCACCACCCACTTGGTTGCTTAAAACAGCAGGAATTCATTCTTTCACAGTGCTCGAGGCTTGAAGTCAGAAATAAAGGTGTTAGCAGGGCCACGGTCCTTCCAAATAACCTGGATGAGACTCCTGACTCTGCCCTTCCAACTTCTAGTGACTACGTGTTCCTTGGCTTGCAGCTCGGTAACTCTAGTCTTTGCCCTTATGTTCTCATGGCTTCCTCTTCCTCCATGCTCTGTGTCAAATCTCTCACTGGCTTTCTCTTCATTGGATTTAGGACTATTAGGACAATCCAGAAGCTCTCATGCAGAGATCCTTTATTTATTTGTTTATTTAATTTTTAAAGATTTATTTATTTATTTATTTATTTGAGAGGTAGAGTCACAGACAATGAGAGGGGGAGACAGAGAAAAAGGTCTTCCCTCCATTGGCTCACTTCCCAAATGGCTGCAACAGCTGGAGCTGTGCCGATCCACAGCTAGGAGCCAGGTGCTTCTTCCCAGTCTCCCACGTGGGTGCAGGGTCCCAAGCCTTCCCAGGCCACAGCAGAGAGCTGGATCAGAAGAGGAGCAGCCGAGACCAGAACCAGCACCCATATGGGACTCTGGCACCGCAGGCTGAGGATTAACCTACTGCGCTATAGCGCCGGCCCCAGATCCTTCATTTAATTACATTTGCAAGCATGCTTTCCCCGCAAAAGATGGCAATTACAAGTTCAGGATTAGGATAGAAACTTTTTTTTTGAGACCACCATTTAACTTATTGTAGTGACCATATGAACATATTTATTTGATTAAGGAGGTTACAATAAGAATTATTCCTAAATCTTTGGCCAGGAAAAATGGGAAGACTGTGCTGGCCAATACCTAGAGAGGCAACAGCAGAGATGCTGTTTTTGTTGTTAAGTTTTGGATTCTGAGTTTAAGGCACAAGATAGAGGAAGAAGAATCTTGACTCCACCATTTTGTCTCATTATCAACCCAGCCTTGCCAGCAGTACTGTCAATGTTATCCAACTGGTAGTCATCAACGAAAATAAAAAGCCACAGATATTCCAAAATCAGCCTTACACGACTCTAACATCTTTGTAAAATTTTACTTTAAAAATAATTCTGAATAAGCAGTATAGTATATGAATAAACTTAATTTTTCACTTCTTATCCTAGCAGGAGTTAGTTACCATCTGAAGTGTGCTGATCAGGAATACACACTCCAGGCAGGATCACCAAGCACTTTCAGTATTGCTTTGGAGATCTGCATGTGAGGATCTGACAATTAGCAAAGAGGATGTAAACACAATTTTTCACTAATGAAATGAGTGATGTCCAACATTTGTGCTGACTCTCAAGTACCATAACCTTTGCAAGAGAATTTATGGTAATCTGGCAAGCTCAACCACCCAGTTCCTTTGGAGAAGCCCTGAGGTGTAGGTTGTTGGCCCCACACTCACAGGGCACTGCTGCCTGATCAGAACCTTGCCTGTGTCCACTGTTAGACATCACGGCACCTGCCTGGGAAAGAGCCTTTCATGTGAAGTCCTTGTTAGCGTTTCTGAGGACAGAGAGGAGAATGTTCTCTCACCGGATTACTTTAACTGTCTTCATGTCTGCCTGCTAACAAATGTTTGAATATTTGGCAGAATTTGGCCTAAGACTAACTCCTGCTGAGGAAGCTATGGGGAAGCCAAGGTATACTCACCTACCTCCGATCCCCAGAAGCTACGGATGTGTAATACAAATCTGGGGCATTTGTGGAAAGAACACATTGGCTTGAGTAATTCTGCAGGAGAATCCCTCAGTCTTGGAGCCCAAGCCCAGGTCTTTGAAGGAACTTGCTATCACAGCTGCGGCTGTCCAAGAGACAGAGAAGGCACCTGCCGACTGAGGAGGAAGGATGGTCTGAGTGATGTCTCCATCTCTAATTCGAGGTCAGTGGTCTACACGAAATCACTTGTTATTTAGTGACAGCACAAAACAAGGAACTCGGTGCCAGGATCAGATCCCTGTAGAGGAATTCCCAGAATTAAAAGTGTACTAACAGTGGGCTGTCATGCTGTGTACATAGTTAGCCTTAGTGTTTGATGAGTGAGTATCTGTGAGTTTGTGTGTGTGTGTGTGTGTGTACACACCTTGATGAAGGGATATAGAATTTTTGGTGCTTTATAACTAATCAAAATTGAGGATTATGTCATGATTGCTATTTGACATTTGCTTCTACAAACCAATGGTATTTTTGATAACTCAAGTATTGGTTATTACTGGAAATTAATGACTCTCACAATTCCATTCATTAAACATGTGTAATTAGAGAGAACTACAAGGATAATTTATGGGTTTAGAAACCTCAAAATGGGTCAGTTCTAATAATTTTTTAAAAGATTTATTTATTTGAAAGTCAGAGTTACAGGGAGAGAGAGAGAGAGAGAGAAAGAGAGAATCTTCCACTGGCTTATTTACTTCCCAAATGGCTCCAACAGACAGGGCTGGGGGCCAGGCCAAAGTGAGGAGCCAGGAACTTTAGCCAGGTCTCCCATGAGGGTTCAGGGGCCCAAGTAGTTGGTGATTTTTCACTGCTTTCTCAGGCACACTAACAGGGAGCTGGATCGGAAATGGAGTAGCTGGGACAAAAACTACCATCCATATGGGACAGTGGGTGGCTTAACCCTCTATGCCTCAATGCCAGCTCCAAGTTCTAATAATTTAACAGATCTATTGGCTCTGCATATCATTATGTCCCACCACTGGCTTATACTTGTGAAGTATACTTATTGCTACAAATGGAAGGAATTTACTGAAGAGAGACCATGGAGGTATTGTTAATGTATACTAAAATAAAAATCATTGAACTAAAACATTTTATGTTTCCAAGATTAAAATTTACATATGGAAGAGAAAATGACTTCATAAATGAGGGAAATGAGTTAGTGTTTGGAAAGAGAGCAAGCAAAGAATGTGAAACACTAGCTACCTACTTATCATAATTTTTAGCTAAATCGTATTTTCTCCTTATTTTTGGTGAAGGAATTAAAGATGAGGCAGAAATAGAAAATGTGCTAAAACTCTTTACTGGAATTATCCTTCTAAAGAAATTGATGTAATAACAGAAAGGTAATCGTTTGGAATCCAGATTCATCTTAATAAAGAGCCAGTGAGTGTTACCTCATTGCCCAGGTTTGAGTTGGGTCTGAAACTGAACAATGGAAGAGGTTCTTGGCCAGAGAGTTTTAGTTGGGAGGCCAGTGCTGTGGCACAGTAGGTTAATCCTCCGCCTGTGGCTCCAGCCTCCCATATGGGTGCCAGTTTTTTTTGTTTGTTTGTTTGTTTTTTACAGGCGAGTTAGACAGTGAGAGAGAGAGAGACAGAAAGGTCTTCCTTCCATTGGTTCACTCCCCAAATGGCCGCTACGGCCGGTGCTGCACCGATCCGAAGCCAGGAGCCAGGTGTTTTCTCCTGGTCTCCCATGGGGTGCAGGGCCCAAGGACTTGGGCCATCCTCCACTGCACTCCCGGGCCATAGCAGAGAGCTGGACTGGAAGAGGAGCAACCGGGACAGAATCCTGCGCCCTAAGTGGGACTAGAACCCCGAGGTGCCGGCGTTGCAGGCGGAGGATTAACCTAGTGAGCCAAGGAGCCGGCTTTTTTTTTTTTTTTATGCCAGTTCTAATCCCGGCTGCTCCTCTTCCAATACAACTCTCTGCTATGGCCTGGGAAAGCAGTAAAAGATGGTGCAAGTGCTTGGGCCTCTGCACCTGCAAGGCAGATCTGAAGAAGCTCCTGGCTTCAGATCGGCACAGCTCCAGCTGTTGTGGCCATCTGGGGAGAGAACCAGTGGATGGAAGACCTTTCTCTGTCTCTCCCTCTCTCTCTCTGTAACTCTACCTCTCAAATAAATAATAAATAAAATCTTAAAAAAAAAAAGAAAGTTTTACTCGATGGGAAGAAAAGGATGAGGAGGATGAGGAAAAGGAAACAGGGCAAGAGGAAGATAAAAAAAACCTAAGATTTGATTCTTTGCTTGCAATCATTGTCTTGCAGAATCTTTGCAGCAGAGGTTCCACGGAGGTCACTTACTTCCCTTCTCTCACGTTGCTGTAGACAGTGCCCACCCTGATGCCCCTCTGCTGAAGGCAACAGTTGCAACCCATGCTGCTGTCATTATTAGGATGCTTTCCTTACACTGAGCAGAACCACGCCCTTTTAACTTCAATGAGCCCTGGTTCTGTCCTCTGGAATATATAGACTAACTCTTTACTCTCATTGGCTTGACAACCACTCAAATGTTTAAAGACAGCTGTCATCTCCCTTCTCTGTTTTAAGAGAAGTGAACAGGCGGGACAGTTATAAGCGGGTGAGGTTTGGGATGGCAGGGACATTCTGGGGAGAATCACATGAATTCCATCCAGATATCCTGTAGGGAACAACCCCACGGCCTGACACATGGATCTCTGAGACAGAATTATTTGTTCTCCTCTTTGTTTGGTCAGAAGACTTTTAAATAAAGAGTTGTAAGTGTGTTTTTAATGCTTTGTTCTCAAGTCAAAGCCAGATAAAGGTTGATGGTTATTGTGATGTGTAATAAGATTTTTCATTGCTATCTTCATTCATTATTAGCCTGATTTTACACCCTTGGTTTTATGACACAACAACAAAATTGAACTCAGTCAAACTGAAAGATCAATACCATGTTTTCGTAATGCTTATACCAAACAAGTGATTATTACATATTTAATTTCTTTCTTTTTTAGTAGCACAGACATAGTCCAACAGGAATTTTCAGTTTTGAAGGTAAAATGGCAGATACCGACATCAACCAACAAATGTTCTTTGGGATGTCTACTTGCATTGTGTTGTTTGCAATTTACTTTTTTTTAAAAAAGATTTTATTTATTTATTTGAGAGGTAGAGTAACAGACAGTGAGAGGAAGAGACAGAGAGAAAGGTCTTCCTTCCATTGGTTCACTCCCCAATTGCCACAAGGGCTGGAGCTGCGCTGATCCGAAGCCAGGAGCCAGGAGCTTCTTCCCAGTTTCCCACGTGGGTACAGCAGCACAAGGACCTGGGCCATCTTCTACTTCTTTCCCAGGTCATAGCAGAGAGCTGGATAGAAAGAGGAGCAGCCAGGTCTTGAACCGGTGTTCATATAGGATGCCAGTGCTGCAGGCGGAGGATTAACCTACTGCGCCACAGCGCCGGCCCCTGTAATTTACTTTTAAAATACATAGCCGTGGACAGTGGCTTATTCTCAGTGCACACTCAAGCAGTGGTTAGTTACCATTTGGAGACCCTGCTTGGGAATAAACCATGGGAATGGTCATCTGCATTGGAAAGACACAACTCAGGGGTGTGCAGTCCTAGAGAAGCCACTGTTACACTTTAGCAAGTTTTCTTCTTAACCTTTGAACCACAGCAGAAATTTCACTAATAGCTTTCTAATTAGAAATATATTTATGTGTCTTGGAAATTATTTCCTTGGGCCGGCGCTGTGGCGCAGCAGGTTAACGCCCTGGCATGGAGCACTGGCATCCCATATGGGTGCCGGTTCTGGTCCCAGCTGCTCCACTTCTGATCTGGCTCTCTGCTGTGTCCTGGGAAAGCAGTAGAAGATGGCCCAAGTCCTTGGACCCCTGCACCTGCATGGAAGACCTGGAAGATGGTTCCTAGCTTCGGATCAGCACAGCTCTGGCCGTGGTGGCCAATTGGGGAGTGAACCATCGGATGGAAGACCTCTGTCTCTCTCTGCCTCTCTTCTCTCTGTGTAACTCTAAATATTTTTTTTAAAAAAGAAATGATTTCCTTATTGGTAAAAGTAGTAATGATAAAGAAACATGGCTTTGTTGAAAACACTGTATGGGCATTCCTGCTCTTGCATGCACAAGGTACAGCAGTATCAGTGTCCAGGGCCTGACAGCCTTCACGATGGCACTCCTGCCTTCTGGCTCTAAACCAGTAGGTTCAGATTCAGAAAATTTTGGATATTTCTATATAAAAGCTAAGTGAATTCTGCTACTATTATACTGTTTACTCAAGGAGCCACCAGAGAACCTGGAAAGGCAGAGCTCTGGAACTTAATCAGGCTTACAGTTTCCATGACTGCTGTCTTTAACCACATGTGTGACCGAATTCCATCTGAGATTCAGCATCAAGTGTACGGCAGAAAACAACTTTGGCTCTCACCTCCCTCTAACCATCGAAGGTGTTAGATTGGATTGTTGTTTGAAAACACCATATAATGAGTACTTCCCCTTTGGCTTGGGATGGCCTTGGGGCATGCTTCAGCCTACATCATATTAGTGTTCATGACATAGGCAGGTGCTTAACATGCGCTTGTTCAGTGGGGTTTGCCCTCTCACATCACTAATAGGTCCATGACAGAAACATGCTCTAGGTGGCCCTCTGAGCCAAGAAAGATGAGGAAGACGCTGCACAGATCTGGACTCAAAGTGCAGCTCTGAGTCACTGGCTGGAATCAGCTGGGCAAGAGGCTGCTATGCAGCAATCACTGAATGATGTACGAGACTTCATACACGTGCACGGCCCAAACCTAATAATAATAAATGCCCAAATCAGATTAAGTAGTAGGCACTTTACAATTAATGCTTTAATTTTATACGTGAGAGATGGGCATTAGGGCTGCTAGTACATAGACAACACCATCAGAGCTAGGAGAGCTAAAAACGACTGGGCCTAAATCACGTGACCAGGAAAGTCAGAACTGCAGTTAGCACAGATGTAGTCATCCTCTCCCACTCGACATTACTGTTCTGTCTTCCTGCCTTGCTTAGATTTAAGTGGACCTAGGTTAAAGCATGCACAGCGATAGGACAAAAACTGAATCCATATTCAGAGAGGGTCCCCCATGGGCACATTCAGTAAGTCTGTATGTGTTTAATGAGCACCTACTATGTATCAGTGCACTGTGCTATATCCTAGGGACTGCAATGATACATATGCTAGATGTTGCCCCTGCCCTCACAGGGAATACACAATCATGTTATTATGTATGTGTTTGTTATAGACATGCTTCAAATTTTTGTCCATGATATGGGAAATCGGCCTCATCTTACAGTGTGCAGGTAAACAATATAGCCTTGGACAAAGGAAGCTTGGTTTTGATGGCATGACTTTTAACGTAGTGACCACTAACTCATTAGAATGCAAATGACACTTCTCTTATAAATGTGCTCAACTACTAAATGAATCTGAGTTGCTCTTCCACAGAGGGCTCCAGTATATTACAGGTCAAAGAGTTTGGGAAGAACAAAATTACTTCCACTGTTCTAGGGGGAAAAACAGCAATGAGATATTATAATTCTTATTAATAAACATTATTAAAGCCACACAATTTCTGAATTTTAGAATAAAAATAATTAATCTATTGAAAGAATGGTAAACCAGAAAAGATTAAAAATTATAATTAAAGAATGAGAATGACATTTGGTATCTGAGGCATCTCAGCAGACTGCACAGTACACTAAACAAAGCGAATCATTTGTACCGCAATAACGGTATTTACTAGAATACAATGGCATACTAGAAATCTAATTGCAACCTGTCAAGGATTTTAGAAACACAGATACAATGTAAAAATATAGGAAGAAAAGATATGATCTGCATTTTAAAAGAACATAGTAATACTACTATATGGTTTAATTTTCAGATATCAGGATTTAATATAATAAGAAAAGACAGAGAAAATGAAAATTGGGGAGACTTTTGAATAGGTGCTTTACGAAGGAGATTTGCAGCCGCATGGAAACAGGCTGATTTTGATTACATTTTAATGTGAGATAAAGTAAAGATGGGGTAAATCCAAAGTAAAACATAATTATAAGTTTCTGCATAATCCCTGGCAAAATATTAAAGATGAGACTCCAGAATTGTGTTAGTAGCTCTACACAACTTCTGCTGTTCATTGTTGCAACTGTACATTAGACACTGTCAGAAAACAGATAAAAATATATTCGTAAATGGAAACAATCACATAGGCATTTAATATATACATGGATTTTAAAGTTTTGCCATCCTGCTTTTGAAATAGAAAAAAATCATAAATAAAACTTATAATAGAAAACAATCATACAGCACCAGAGTGGGCGTAAAGAGATGGAATGCTATGAATTCATTTCTAAATAGAAAAAAAATTTAAGTGCAAAGCACTGTCTCTATTAAGAAAGCATGAACACACAATGCTGTATACTATCCTTTGCTTTCTTTTTGCAGAGTCTTTTGTATATATTGACTGATTCTTATAGGAGCACATTTGGATGGGAACACAGATAATAAATCAAAAATTTAGACAAGCAGTCCATCTTCACAGTGGCTGAAAAAGATGGTATTATTCCTTCTAACATAAAAATAACCCTCAAATGTGAACAGAAAATCAACAGTCCTTGACTAAAACCCTGACAATTGACAGACTTGCAGCACGTGGCTAAGAATAATAGCTTCATTTCAGGTGAGTGCCTGAGATGAGGGAGTATCTGATTACCAAGAGTCTGAAATTGACCAGGTAAGTGTTGATGGAAATTGTTCATGAAATGTGGCCCCCATGAACGCTATATCCTGAGAAACCAACAGTATGGTCATAAAGTTGGTGGTTTGGATGTCTTTTGTGTCTGTCTGCCCCCAGCACAGAAGGAAGCGGACGTACACAAAATAAGCTGCTACTAAAAACCTTGATGAGTGATAAACACCATCTGCCAGCTGCTGTTGTGGGTTGTGTATTGCAGAGAGAGGGAGGGAGGGAGAGAAAGAAAGAGAGAGAAAGAGAGAGAGACCATTAGAAGATATTCTTTTCATAAACAGATGTGAAATTTTGCAAATGAAATTAAAAAACAAAAACCAGAATTCATATAGGTAGGGAAACATAAGTAAAAATTGCATTCCTACTCTGTCATCTATGAAGAAACTGAATTAGCTTTATCTACCTAAAAGTATTTTCCTGGTATATTATAATGATAATATTGACTTCTATTATACTAAGCATAAAAATACGCTACTTTATTATTATGTTACTTTCCTGAATTATTAGATGTTGACACTTGAGGTGGTTATAATACTAAAAGACACATATATGGTTATGAATATGTTTTAGGAGGATGTTTATTTTAACTCTGTTCATAATGGCTTCATATCACAAACAATTTGTACATTAAGAATTATAAAAAGAAAAAATGGACACATCTATAATCCTACCACACAGATTTTAGATTTTATCATTTTGGAATATTTCCTTCTAGTAATTTCATTGTTTTCTTTGAAAAACATATACATATTATATGTGCAAATTTATGTCTTAAAACGACATCATTTTAACATTAAATACACATAATTTTAATTGTTGTTATTGACTGCATAAATAGGCTCTCTCTTTAGTATTTTATAGATATATATTATTCTGTGACTTTAAATGACCTCAAAACGAACATCTTTGCATTTCAGAATATTCTCTTGGAAGATCTTTAGAACTGAAATTGCTGAGTCAAAAGCCAACTGTTTCACATGATGGCAGACTCGTATTTGATTTTCTTCTGGGTACAGAGATAAACTACCTTTCTCAACCTCCCTTGCAGTTAGGGAAGGACACGAGAATGAATTCTTTCCAAAGGAACGCGAACAGGAGTGATGAAATGATTAATGCACAACACTTGTAGGTCTGGCCCATAATCACCTCTTACACCACACTCAACTTTCTCTCATTTATTTGCTGACTCTGTGTCTGTGCAGGGTGAGCTGGGAAGGCATTTGTGAAAAGCAGCAGAATATTTGTCAGACTGTTTCTGAAGGATTGTGGTACTGAATACCCCTAATTCCTACTGCCCCTATCCCATGTTAGGTGAGTGAAAAATAACACTATATTTCTCAGCTACTGAGATTTTGGGTTTTATTCATTTTAGTGCTAGAATAATCTTAACTAATAGAGATATTGGCATTGGAAATGAGGTACTGCTGTCTAATAAAAACCTGATATATGTGGAATCAGAATTGAATAGTTTGGAAAGATGGAAACCATGTAATGCTGGCACAATATGTGTTAAAACTGACACCAGAGATAGCCTTAAGGCATATCAGGCACTTTACAGAGCCTGTAGCTCTAGGTGAGGAGACAAGAAAACAAGTTTGCAATGTACTTGGTTGACACTGACTTCTATTGGGAATGTACTAGAAGGAAAAAAAGAATAAACATCTGGATGATTCCCAAGCAGAAATACAAAGAAATACAGAGAGAAGAAACTTGAAATATCAGAGTTTGGAATGCTGCTCCTGGGATTTGCACAATAGGAAGTAAGGCTGACTGTCAGTGAAGGCCCTGTGCCAAAGACCACACTCAGGGCTGAATCTTCTCTCCCAAGCCACAAGACCTCAAGGCTGCTGGCATGAAATTGTACATCTGTGAGAGATACATGAAGGTGAGAAAGCAAGGAAGGAAATCAGGATGAGTAATGATGTTTATAAAAGATTTTTGGGTGGGGTTCCTGGCATGTGGATTAGAAGCAAAAAAATCAGTGTTGCCAAAGAAATCATAAGCCTCTGCTTGAACATTTTATTTTTTTTTATTTTTTATTTATTTATTTTTTTGACAGGCAGAGTGGACAGTGAGAGAGACAGAGAGAAAGGTCTTCCTTTGCCGTTGGTTCACCCTCCAATGGCCGCCGCGGCCGGCGCGCTGCAACCGGCGCACCGCGCCGATCCGATGGCAGGAGCCATGTACTTCTCCTGGTCTCCCATGGGGTGCAGGGCCCAAGTACTTGGGCCATCCTCCACTGCACTCCCTGGCCACAGCAGAGAGCTGGCCTGGAAGAAGGGCAACCGGGACAGAATCCGGCGCCCCGACCGGGACTAGAACCCGGTGTGCTGGCGCCGCAAGGCGGAGGATTAGCCTAGTGAGCCGCGGAGCCGGCTCTGCTTGAACCTTAAAATCATCCTTGAGCCCCCACAGCTGCCCCCAAAGTGGACAGAGAAGTTTCCTACCAGAAGTAGAATGGGGTCAGGGAAAGGCACTTACTCTACCCTAAGCAGTGCCTTCAGAGTTCATGCTGTCCTCTTCTTTGAATGAGAGGGTTTTTTTTTTTTTTTTTTGAATAGTTATAAAAAATGCTGTTTAGCAACAGAAAAGAAAGAAGTACTGACACATGGTATAATATGCATGAATTTCAAAAACATGCTAAGAGAAAGAAGCCACACACAACAGATGCCTATTGTATGACTGTGTTTATATGAAATATCCCAAGCAGGCTTATCTCTGGAGGCAGCAAGTTGAAGAGCAGTTGCCTGGTATGGGGGTGGGAGTGAGGAATGATTGCAAATGAGCGTGGGGGACTTGGGGAGCTGCTGGAAATATTCTAAAGCTGGATCATGTAAGGCTGCACAACTCTGCAATTTACTAAAAATCATTGAAGTGGCTACTTAAGTAAGTTTTATGGTACGTAAATTAATCTAAAAAAAGCTGCTGGTGAACACGGAAGAAAACAAACACTTTGATATACAGTAGTAATGAAACCTGGCATAACCCTTTTGGAGATACCCAGTAATACATATGCAAATTCCAAATGTTTATGTTCTGGTATCTACTAATTCCATTCATGGTGATTTATTCTAAGGTAATAATTGGATATATGCTAGATGGTTCTTTCTTACAAAGTTGTATACAATAAGGAATAATTGAAATAGCTTCAGTGTCTATCAAGGAAGAACAGTGAAATGCTCTGCAAGTGTGGTCTTTCCATGGGATCTTCATGTGCTCACACTAACGTAAAAGTAACGTGTCCAACTACAATAGCAAACATGCAGTTAGAGCATGGTGTTTATGGTGTGGACCTGTGTATGTTTACACACACCTGGGAGCTGCCTGTGGTCTGCTTACATCCCACCAAATTCACAGGTCTAAATCTAACCACCAACATGACAGTATTAGGAGGTGGTGTCTTTGGAAGATGATTAGATCATGAGGGAGGGGGGATTCTCATCAAGGGGATCAGTACCCTTGTACCAGAGACTCAGTGAGCTGCCTGTGCCCCTCCCCCTGATCTGCTGGCAGCTTCCAGTCCCATGAGAAATAGATGTCTGGTGCTTCCACACCTCCCTGTTTATGGCATTTTGTTAGAGGCAGCTGGGTGGACTCACACTAGGTGGAGGTACCAGCTTTTGCTTTTCCTGAGATGCATGAGTTTTTCCTGGCTGTCACTATAACATCAGGCAAATAGCGCCAAAGACACATACACTTCCAAAAGAAGCTCGTGTTACAGTAAAACAAAAACCAGATTAAAAATTGCATGACTTCGTTTGATATATGTATATATCAGTTGGAGTAAATTCAGGGATTTTCCTTAATCCAGTTTGAAAACAGTTAAATTTGTGTTCATGTGTGTAAGTTCATTTGATGTTAAGTAATCAATTTGACACGTTTTTATATTTTAAGCTGTTTGACTTTGATGAAGCGAATCTTGTAATTCACCCTCATTTAATTTGTCCTATAGGCTTACTTTAATTAAGAAGTAGTATTGGAAATGCAATCTAGTCTGTGTTCTGGAGGAGATTCTACTCTGCGATAGGACACACAGGCTCATAAGATCTTTTAATAACATGGGCTAACACAGTTAGCGGTGATTTGATGTAAGGGTCATTCCTTCATAATCACCTCATGAAAACCAAAGAGAGGATGTCCAGAACTCGATTCCCCTCAGGAAATAAAGGCAGAAAGAATTTACAACTTTCCTTCATATAAGAAGGTAAATGTTTAAGGAATTTGTACATCAAGTAACCAGGAAGAAATAAATGTAACTCTAATAGCTATTTTTCTGCAATATGTTACAAACATATTTGCTTAAGGGATTTATGATATTCTTGATAGATGTTAAAATCCGAGTAAAGTATCTTTCTGATGTAGATCAATCAAATCTAGGGTTAGAATGAATAAACAGATCATGCATCAGAATTTATGAAAGATTACAGCCTCTATTGGGAACATACAACAGGAAAAGTCATCCCCTAAAATGTATTTTCCTAGCTTCTCTAGCATTAAGCAACAGGAGAAAAACTATGTTACTAAGTAGTATTGCCTTGCAGTTAATTAAAAAAAAAAAACACAAATAGTATATTGGTAAGGACTACAAATTCCAGGTCATGTAGATATTCATAGAAAACTATGAATTTAAAATAACAAAACCTGAATTGAGAGATGACTAACCAATGGGTAACTGGACATGGTTTGGAACCAATGAATATTCAGGGCAATCAAAGTGGGGTATGTGGGAGGAAGGGAGAAATATTTGTATATGAAGCACAGGATATCAACTGTTTGAAAAATAGAGAATACTGTATTGGGGGCACTTGAGAAATAAAACACCAAACTTACATAATCTAACAAACTGTAATTCCCTCTAGTCCTTCTGTAAAAACAAAGAGTAAGAGTTAGTCTTGCAATTTAATACAAAGTTGTTCTAGATTATTATACAGTATTTTGATGTATTGTTTTCAACAGGTTACCATTTTCCACCAGATTAAATATTTGATAGAAAGGTCATTATCTTTTGATTAGGCAGTAGGCCGTGGCATCAGATTCTTATTCTTTAAGATCAGATCCTGTTTTTAAACTTACACTATCAAGCAAGAGAAGCATTTACATGAGAGGAGTCTAGGGCTCAAGGGACAACCAAGATGTTGAGCATCTCACAGCCAACGTGACTGGCTGGTACCCTGGCACTTATGAATACTTGATTCCCTTCTTCATGGTTGTTTTGGTCTCCTGGTTTGCACCTTCGACTGCCTATTGGGATCACCTGGGAAGTCTGAAAACCATTCCTGGGGCTCACTGCCTAGGTATGGCTTGGGCCATCAGGCCTTGTCCAAGTGCCCAGGTGATGTTTATGTAGAGCCAGTGCCGCAAGTCACCACTCTGGTCAGCAGTTTGCACAGTGTGCTGCCCAAGCAGGCACAGAGCAGCACTGTGGAACATGTTAGACAGGTGAATTCTTGGACTGAACCCCAGATGACAGGGTGGGATCCCACTCTGTATGTGTTAACAAGCCTGTCAGGTGATTTTGATAGACACTCTGCTCTGAGAACCACTGTTTAAAGGAACCAGCCATCCAAGCCATCCACTGATAGGCAACAGTGAGTGCAGAACAGGGTGTCTGTTCACCTTTTTATCATTCAAACTAGACTGATCATTTAAGGGCATTTTGAAGGCATTCGTCCCAGTGTTGTGGTTCTGTCATAGGCTTTACTATGTAACTGTTGATACAGCACAGAATATGCCCACTGTGAATGACTTTTCTGACTCTCCTTCTGCATTGAACATGTTTTAGTCTTGTCAGCTATGTCGGAGTAGACACTTGTGAAAATAATGTCAGTAGCTCTACACAGTAGATGGCCTCCTGGATCTCCTGACAATGTGGTGAAGCCTAATCTGAAAAGGAAAGATTATTGCTGTCAAGCAACTGAGTGCTTTTTTAAAGATTTATTTATTTATTTGAAAGAGTTACAGAGAGCAGAGGCAGAGAGAGAGAGAGAGAGAGAGGTCTTCCATCTGCTGGAGCTGGATCAGAAGTGGAATAGCTGGGACTTGAACCAAGGCCTGTATGAGATGATGGCACTGCAGGTGGCAGCTTTACCCATTGTGCCACAGCATCAGCCCTGTTTTTTTCTTTCTTTTTTTAAAGGTTCATTCTGCACATTTTCACCACCATTCCCCTAACTACAGGTCAAATTAAGACTTAGAGTCAAGGAAATTGTTAAATAAATACAGCTCCCAAAGGAATACTAAAGGTGCCATTTCTTGTGTGTTAGAATCTCCAAAAAGGCAAGCTTCTCCAGAGATAGCATTGTTTGCCCCTAAATGAGTTCCCTCTCTATAATTTACATATTGGGTAATCTCCCTATTGCTGTTATGACAAATGACCACAAATTTGGGACAGAAGCCCAAGAAGGGTTTAAGCTGTGCTGAAACCAAGGTGTCACAGGGCTATCCAAGGGGACTTCAAAATGTTCATGGGAAAGTGGAACTGATAGATAACTCTACTATGGTGCAAAAAAAAAAAAAAAAAAAAAAAAAAGCTGAAGTATGTGCATATAGGTTTTACATTATGTGCATTTTCCATGAACTTTTTGAAGACCTCTTGTGTTCCTTGGGAGGTCCCGGGGGACAATTAGTTTCCTTGCCCTTTCTAGTTTCTTAATGGCTCTTGTCTCTGTTGGCTGTGGCTCTGCCCTTATTTTCAAAGTCGGCAGCATAGTATGTCTTCTCTTAGTGTTATCACCGTTTCCTCTTTTTGCTTCATGAGCCTGCTGTCTCTAAGGAAAGTTGTAGTTATAGTGGGTCTACCCACCTAATCCAGGAGAATCACCACCTCAAGTCTTCAGCTTATCTGTAAAATCTTTTTTGCCATGTACAATAACACAGAGATTCTGGAAATTAGGATGTGGACATCTTTGGGGTACGGAGCTTATACTCATCCCAGCATGCACATCAAGAGACAAAAGAAGGCAGGGGAACAGGCTCTGATGAGCGCCTGGTGGGCCTATAGTGGAGAGTTGAAAAGCAATTCCCTGGGGAAATCCACAAGTCAGTACATTTCAAATTGTGGTGTGCACTTAAAATCATCTGCAGACTTGTAAAAAATCGTATTCCTGGGTCCTGTCTCCAAAGGTTCTGACTCAGTAGGTCTGTGGTTCAATCTGCGATCTGCTTTTTATGTGTGTGCACAATCCCTTGCCGCATTAGCAGAGCGCCTACTGGTGAGTCAGTGCTGGTGGGCCACAGGCCGCACCTGCAGCAATCAATGTGAGAGCGGAGGTAAAAACCCCAGCACCTGAGACAGTTGTAGCTATAGCAGTGTCATTACTAACGCAGGGTAAACATCAGAATTATGGGGAATGTTTTTAAAAATAATTTTCCTAAGTCCTACTCTGGGGAGGGGTAAGTTCTGTGTTTTTGAAAAATCCTCTCAAGTGATTCTGACTGAGCATCACTGTCCCAATATCCAGAGCATATGCAGTGTCACAGGCAGGACTGTGTGATCCGGCTGGGACCAGGAGAGTCCTTTGCTTCCCCATATATGAGTATCAGTCCCCTCTTCCCTGTGGCTTCACCTTCCATGATTTCAGTTACCTGCTGCCAGTCACAGTCCAAAAATACTACATGGAATATTCGAGAAACAAACAATTTATAAATTTTAAATTGCAATGCTACTCTGATTAGTGTGATGAAATCTCACAACATCCATTTTCATCCTTCCTGGGACATGAATTTCCTTTTTTTTTTTTTTTCTGACAGGCAGAGTTAGACAGTGAGAGAGAGAGAGACAGAAAGGTCTTCCTTCCATTGGTTCACCCCCAAAATGGCCGCGATGGCCCGCGCCGATCTGAAGCTAGGAGCCAGGCGCTTCCTCCTGGTCTCTTGGGACATGAGTTTCTACATTTCTATCTTAATCTTATTTGCATGCATTCCTACAAAAGTGAAACTTTCACTCATTTTTCATGTTTCTGTTATTCCTTCTCAGTCACTGAAGACACTGGTAACTTTTTGGTTCATTAAGAACAAGGGCTTTGGCCGGTGCTGCGGCTCAATAGGCTAATGCTCCACCTAGCGGCGCCAGCACACCGGGTTCTAGTGGGGCGCCGGATCCTGTCCCGGTTGCCCTTCTTCCAGGCCAGCTCTCTGCTGTGGCCAGGGAGTGCAGTGGAGGATGGCCCAAGTGCTTGGGCCCTGCACCCCATGGGAGACCAGGAGAAGCAACTGGCTCGTGGCTTCGGATCAGCGTGGTGTGCTGGCCATTGGAGGGTGAACCAAAGGCAAAAGGAAGACCTTCCTCTTTGTCTCTCTCACTATCCACTCTGCCTGTCAAAAAAAAAAAAAAAAGGCTTTTAGTGGTCTCACAATTAGTTGCTATTGTCTATAAAAGTAGTTAATATTATTTGAAGATGCATAAATGCTTTGATAGCTTATTGCAATAGATCTATCTTTGATCCAATTCCTATATTATTGATTTTCTTGGAAACAGTATGTATATCTGCTGGGATTTTAGAAAATTAGATGCTGATCTCTTCTATATTCATTCACACATTCATCTATTGCGAATTTTAGCAAAATAGTTCTAACCAGCTTTGCAACTTAAGCTGGTGCAATGCTATTTTTTTGGATCCAACTGCTCCCAGATGGGTGGTGAATAAATAAAAGTCAATTTCCCCTACACTCAGGAGTTGAAAGTTTTGTGTAAGGACAATTTTAATTACATTCTTTTTCCAGAAATGGATATAGTCAAAGATGAGAGGTGAAAAAATACTAAAATCTTAGAAAAGATTCCAGAAAATGTGTTGTCAAGATAGCAGAAGAATACTGGATTCTTGTAGGAGAAGTAGGGAGGTTTGGGTGATTTGGTAATGGATGGCTTTACCCTCTGGTAAAGCAATAATTAGCAATACAGTAGTCCCATCTAGGGTTTCAGCTATCTGCAGTCAATGGTGGTCTTAAAATAATGGAAAATTCCAGAACTAAACAATTCTTAAGTTTAAAACCGCATGCCTTTCTGAGTAGCATGATGAAATTGTGGTCACCCTGCTCTGTCCAGGCTAGGATGTGAATCACCCCTTTACACAACACATCCAAGCTGTGTAAACTATATTGCCATTAGTCATGTAGCAGCCATCTTGGTTATGGGATTGACTGTTGTATTACAGTGCTTGTATTCAAGTAACTCTTATTTTAGCTAACAATGGCCCTAAAGTACAAGAGTATTGATGCTGGTAATTCAGACATGCCAAAGATAGGCCATAAAAGTGTCTTCTTTCAGCAGAAAGGTAGAAGTTCTCAAATTAATAAGGAAAGAAAAAAACATCATGTGTTCAGGTTGCTAAGACCTGTGATTAGAATGAATCTTCTAGCCATGGAATTGTGAAGGAGGAAAAAGAAATCCATGCTAGCTTTGCTATTTTACTTTAAACTGCAAAAGTTATGGCCACGCTGTATGCAAAGTGCTTGGTTAATATAGGAAAGGCATTGAGCTTCTGGGTGGAAGACATGAACAGAAAATGTGTTGCTATCTATGACAACATGCTGTGCCCGAAGGCACTGAGCCTGTATGAAGACTTCAGCCAGGGATTCTCTGAAATGAGGGACACCAAGCCATCTGCTGCAGGTGAAGGATGGCTGAAGGAATTCAAGAATAGGTTAGGACTGAGATATAGAAAAATTACTGGAGATGCTGTTAATCATTATCCTCAGAGTATGCATACTAATTAAACTTTATCAGAGGTGTATATGATAGAGAAAAAGAGGAGATACTTGTATAGCTTCAG
The DNA here is from genome assembly GCF_051225735.1 of Oryctolagus cuniculus. Lineage (NCBI taxonomy): Eukaryota > Metazoa > Chordata > Mammalia > Lagomorpha > Leporidae > Oryctolagus > Oryctolagus cuniculus. The sequence continues at coordinate 48,664,310 of NC_142869.1, read as the reverse complement.
GAAACCACTGGGGGTCTTGGAATATGCCCCTTTGGATAAGAAGGGGAGCTACAGTATTCAAAAAGCTATTCTGCCAGATTATACTTTTTCTTTGTGATTGATTAAACACATGGATCATGTGGATTCCTTATCTTTATATCCCCAGTGTCTTTCTCAGAGCCTGGCATTGAGTATGTACCCAATAAATGTTTTTGGAATAAATTTGTGGCTCTCAGACTTTAGCCTTCATCAGAATCACCTTCAGGGTTTGCTAAAACACTGATTCCTGGATCCCACCTCCAGCGTTCATGGCTCAAGAGGCCTGGGTGGGACCTAAACCCTTGCTTCTAGCAAATTCGCAGGTGCTACTTGTGCTGCTGGCACTCCACACTTCAAGATCACTTGAGTAAATAAGGTTTGAGTTGTGAAGGGTTTAATTTTTTTATTACAAAATGAAAATTTTATATGTGGTTGAGGGATTTAAAACTTTTCCCAGTTTTTGATTTGCCCTTACTTTTTCATCATTTCTATTTTTCCCCTTTAAAAATTTTATCTTCTGTAAATTGAAAAAGAAAATCATATTTCTCCAGTAATAGCTGTCCTATAATGTTTATTGTTTATTTCTTCTTGCTATGTGACTTCTCTAGGGACAAAGCAATTGAAAATGTTTGGGGAGTTTCTGTTGAAAAAAGAATGGTTCCAAACTTAGACCTTTGCATTTTGGATACATAATCAAACAGTAAATTATCTTCTTTTAACCAGAAGCTTGCAGTTTGATTTACATTTTTTGCCTCTTTGGTGAGTTGGTTGTGGATTTGATTTTTTTTTTTT